>NC_056498.1:14379818-14387617 GCF_014905685.2 Nematolebias whitei
GTACCATCCATCCATCCATCCATCCATCCATCCATCCATCCATCCATCCATCCATCCATCCATCCATCCATCCATCCATCCATCCATCCATCCATCATCCTTTATCTTTACCCATTTTTCCTTTTCAGGTCATGGGGTCACTGGTTATCAGCTATCAGTGATAGTCATCACTGTGTGAGAGGTGGGGGACACCCTGGACAGGTCTCCAGTTCATCACAGGGCCACATAGAGACAAACGAGACAAACAACCAGTCACTCTCTCTCTCAAACCTAGAGACAATTTAGAGTTACCAATCAGTCTAACATGCATGTTTTTGGTCTGTGGATGAAACTGGGGTACCCGGAGAAAACCCGTGTGTGTGTGTGTGTGTGTGTGTGGAGGGGGGGATAGGGAAGTGGAGGGAGCTTGTGGGTCCTCCTCCCCCTTAAATTTTTTAATAAAGTAGATGCTATTTCTTGCATTTTGGTGTAGCCTATTTTAATTCAATTCAATTCAGTTTATTTATTTAGCACCAAGTCACAACAGAAGTCATCTAAGGGCACTGAACAGAAACATTCATATCCATAAATAAGTTAACTTTTTTTTGAAGATCAGACTGATTTGAATTTAAGTCCATCACAGAACTCTGATCTTGAGCAAGCATGAAGGTGACAGTGGAAAGGAAAAACTCCCACCTGAGGAAGAAACCTGTGATAAAACATGTGGTAAAAGTGGCCCATTAATAGCCACTTTTACCACATGTCCAGCTATTAATGGGCCACTTGGCTTGCCTTATCAAGGAAGACATTTCATCCCCGTGGGACATGCCGTCCGCGTCTCTGCTGGGTAGGAGTGTGTGCACGAGCTGGTGCGTCTGCTGCAGCTGTAATATCTACCCACAGACTGGGCAACGTCTCCTCTCATTGTCCATCCATCCATTATCTTTACCTGCTTATTCCATTTTGGGTCACGGGGGTCGCTGGTGCCCATGTCCAGCAATCACTGTGCGAGGGGCGGGGTACATCCTGGACAGGTCGCAAGTCCATCACAGGGCCTCCTCTCATTGTATTTTTAATAAATAATCGAAATAAAAATGTGCGATGACTTTGGACTGTTAGGGGTGGAGATTTGAGTTGCCCGATCTGAGCAAACAGTTGCTGGAACTAGGAGTGCAGAAAAAAAAAAATATATATATATATTTTTTTAAAGAATCTAGATTCTTAGTTCTGGCGATTCTGAATCGATTCTAAAGGCCCATAAATCAATTTTAAAATGTGTGGGGGTTCTGGGGTTTTCAGATTTTTTTTTTTAATAAAATGGATGTGATTTCCAGCATTTTGGTGTATTTTAACATGTTGTTAAATTTACATCTATGTGCTTATAGATAAATAATATTATTAACTTGCTTTTTATGTATGTGAATGTTTCTGTTCAGTGCCCTGAGATGACTTCTGTTGTGACTTGGTGCTATATAAATAAACTGAATTAAACTGTACTGTAATAAAAAAAAATAAAAAAAATCTTGCTGACCCCCAAGCATCAGCTCGCACCCCCCCAGGGGTCTGGGGGCCCCTGTTTGGGAATCATTGTCCTATGGGACAGTCTTTGTCAAATTTATTCCATTTACTTCAGTAGTCCAGTAACAGTAATATCAGTTTAAAAGTTTCATCTGAATAAGTATCTTAGTCTAGAAGGTGTGCCTAAATTTGTGTTTAGCTAACTTGCAAAAACAATTTGCCTAGGCACGTCTTACACAGTTTAAAACATAAATAGTTGTCATTGAAAATTTGTTATGTTTCAGGTATCTTAGTTTTAGATGGTAAGTTTCATTGTGATCAAACTTAAAACCTTTGAAATACACTTTAAGTGTAGATTATTAATATTTTGTGATGTAGAAAAAACAGTTAGGCAAAAATGGGCGTGGCTGATATCAAGTCACTCAGTAGAGTCACGCAAACATTTCAGTAAAAGCCATTAATTTAGCAACTTGTGGTTTAGAAGTTTTGTGACCAAATGCAAACTCCACAATTATAGCGCCCCCTACAGGTGGATATGTCTGAATATTTTTCTCTGCCTTACACACTGGTGATACTACCACGTAAATATAATTTCAAAACTCTTTGTGGTTTTGTCTGCAGTATGACTTTTATTTACTGATGAAAATAATTATATAAAAGAATAATAATACCTGGTAATAAAAAAACAAAACATAATAGATAAAATAGGGTTCCATGCTTTGCTGTAAGCTGGAACTCAGCCTTGCAACCGAGTTCCAATACCTCTGTGTGCTTGGATCGCTAAAAAAAATGAGGAAAGCATTATTTCATTATGACAAATATGGGAACAAAATTAGTTTTTACGATGTACTCTAATATTGCTAATGTTTGCTCTAAGGAACATGAGTGTGTAGTGAAGATTCTGCGAGATACTGTCAGAACATTAGAGGAAATTCTGACAAAATCTTTAAAAAGTAGAAGGATTTTTAGACTTTTTCAGAGAAATCATGTTTATTGTCTGCACCAAAAATAAATAATACATAAAAGCACAAACAGAAATGAATGTGCTTTTTTTTCCCCCAAAAGACAATACAAGGATTAATAAATAAATCACATGTTAGTTGAGTAAAGAACAGTGTACTAGTGTGTACTTTCTTTCAGAACAAGTGCTCATACTCCCAGGTGTGGGAGCAGTAGCTTCTACAAAAATTATTATTTTCTCTTCTTATTTGAAAGAAGTGTGATCATACGCCTGCAAAGAAATACCAATGAATTTTACAAAAACACTAATAAAATAAGTATTTTGAGGAAAAATAAAACTTAAAATGTAAATATGCTCATGCCAAAAAAAAAAAAATCTATTTACTTTCAGAAGCAAAAGTGAGTAAGGGTCTTGTTAACGTCTCAGCTCCACCATTTCTGCCAAACACATAAATAAAAAGCCCATGCACATGTTTTGGCTCCTATACCCTGCCAACAACGCCCAAGCTTTCCATGACCTGCATGACCTAGACCAGGGGTCTGCAACGTTCACGGTCAAAAGAGCCATTTTTACGCCTTCGTTCACATTAAACGTGTGCGGAGCTGCAACAACCTGCTACAACTGTGCTGATCTACTGGTGGCCTGGGAGCCCCTTGAGGTTTGCTGGAGGGGGCTTTTGTGGCCAGGGGTGATATTATAAAGCAAAACATATATAATGATTTTTACATTTATTAAAGAAAAAGACCAGATTCTTGTAAAGAAGGGAGAAAAAAAAATCAGTTTTTACAATTTTTTTAATTAAAAAAAAATCTATAAACTATGCAGACAGTTCTTCATATAAAGAAATAAATCATCAAATTAAAGTATGTTTTACTGTTTGTATTCTCTACTGTGTTCAGATATTTGCAAAAGAAGTGAGAGGAAAACTGTTTGAACTATCCATCCATCCATTTTCTTTACCCGCTTTATCCATTTTGGGTCACGGGGGTCGCCAGTGCCCATGTCCAGCAATCACTGTGGGAGGGGCGGGGTACACCCTGGACGGGTCGCAAGTCCATCACAGGGCCACATAGAGACAAACAACCATTCACTCTCTCACTCACACCTAGGGACAATTTAGAGTTACCAATCAGTCTAACATGCATGTTTTTGGTCTGTGGGAGGAAACCGGAGTACCCGGAGAAAACCCACGCATGCACGGAGAGAACATGCAAACTCCACCCAGAAAGGCCCCTGGACCGGGGTTTGAACCAGGGACCTGCTCGCTGAGGGGCAGCAGCTCTACCAGTTGCGCCACCGTGCTGCCCTGTTTAAACTAATCCTTGTTAACCAATAAAATACAGTTTGATGTCAGTTTTGGTCAAAGCTTGAAAGAGCCGCTGCAGAGGGACCAAAGAGCCACATGTGGCTCCAGAGCCGCAGATTGCAGACCCCTGACCTAGAACATACCTGAATCGCAGAAAATTCAGAAAACCTCATTCACTGTAAAGACAATCATTATCCTTCCTACTCAAACAGGCTTTTCCTGAAGTTTGCTGCATCCCCAAACGCTCTCTTGCTTCCTCACTATGCGCCTTACTCCAGCCCTGCCTTGATTTTCTCCAACTACTGTAAGACATGCATTCCAAACTAACACAATACTACTGTCATGGGTGTCACATCTGCCTTACATCATTTTCACAACTTTGTCACAATTCAATTCAATTCAGTTTATTTATATAGCGCCAAATCACAACAAAGTTGTCTCAGGGCACTTTACAGGAACATTCACATCCATCCATTATCTTTACCCGCTTATTCCATTTTGGGTCACGGGGGTCGCTGGTGCAATGTCCAGCCATGTCCAGCAATCACTGTGCGAGGGGCGGGGTACACCCTGGACGGGTCGCAAGTCCATCACAGGACCACACAGAGACAAACGAGACAAACAACCATTCACTTTCTCACCTAGAGACAATTTAGAGTTACCAATCAGCCTAACATGCATGTTTTTGGTCTGTGGGAGGAAACTGGAGCACCCGGAGAAAACCCACGCATGCACGGAGAGAACATGCAAACTCCACCCAGAAGGCCCCTGGACCGGGGTTTGAACCAGGGACCTGCTCGCTGAGAGGCAGCAGCTCTACCAGTTGCGCCACCGTGCTGCCTCATTCACATACATAAAAAAGCCAATTAGTAACGTTCTCTATCTAAGGAAGCTGCAGACTCGTTGAATCTTCACTTCATCACAGTCTCCCATCCTGAGCAAGCACAGTGGCAACAGTGGAAAGAAAAACTCCCTTTTAACAATCACAATCATACCCGAAGCACGAGGCCAGTGTCGGTCCATCTTTAAAATCTCAACTACCTGATGCATGCAGGTCTCATATCAAGGACACTATGCTCCGTCATGCTCTGCCCAGGACCGATTCACCCTACACTGATGTTCTCCAACTACTTGGCTACAACTGTTCTGCACATCGTCAGAACCAACAATGACCAATGTTGCTCTATCATGTTTAATAGGAATCCAACTGCTTTCTTATTGCATACTTAATGACCTCACCAAGACCCTGCATAGAACTGCAAAAAGGAAGGAAAAAGAAGAAAAAAGAAAAAAAGAGAAAAAGAACTTCAGTGTTTTGACTGATTTTTTTGTTTTGTTTTACATTATAATGTGGCCAACAGGTAGTTTTGTTATTAATAAAGCTAAATTGTCATGTGCTTTCTTCACATTTAGAACATCTCATATTTGATTTATTTTCTTTTTTTTTTATTTGTCTGAATCGTATAATTGCACAACTTGAATTATAAGTTCAGTGCAAGATTGCGGTGCACATGAATTGAGTGCGTTTAAGTTTTGTAATTGGAACTCAGTTTACCCACTTTTTATTTTAAAGGTTTTCAGAAAAAGCAGTAGCTGAGCCACAATCAATCTTCATGAAACAGTCTTAGGTTTGTACTGAATTTCAGTCCAATATTTACACAAACAATTCTACTTAAACTATTGATGTTACTGTGGTATCAGTCACAACTGGCAAACTACCAAAGCTTCCTTCAAATCTTCACATCAAGAATTAACAAGCAGTAAATCAATGTCCCCCATCGCTCAGGGATTTAAAGAGGGAATGTTTGTAGTTTTCAAGATGAGTGTTTTTCTGGACTGGAACTGAACTGGGAATGAAAGTACCGTCAACCTTAATGTTTTTGGTGCAAGATGTTCAAGTGGGTAGGAGTTACACTGTAGAAGAACAGAGGTAGTTCTTTTTGTTCGTTTGCATTACGTGTTGGAGTCAGCGCCGAGTGATGGACCCTGGCGAGTGGAGGGAGCAATTTTATCCATGACCAGGCACAATAATGGATCCAGGGGCTGGCCAGTATGAATCTTTGGTCAACACATTATTTGTGGAAACGTTACAGTTAAGCAATACTAAAACTAGAAAGCCTAGTTTCTTTAAAATATAGGGGTGGTCTGTTTAAGGTCTCTCCTGGTTTGTCTGATTGACAAACTGGTTGATCCACTGTGGCAAAGTGCTATTTATAAGACTGGATTTGTTGCAGGGTCTCAGGCTGAAGAAATCTTTGGACTAAAAGACAAAAGGTTTCAGCAAAGAAGAATCTGTCCAGAAGACCCGACTTAACATTGTTAGATCTTTTAAAAAATACATTTTTATTGTCTAGTTTTGGCACAGCCTAAAATTAACTCAGCATTTTGCATCTCCATTTGTTTCTTTTACGTTGCTTAAAAGTATATTTTCCTCAAAGGATTGGGGTGGCTGAACATTAATCTGTTAGGGCCAAGGGCATTGTAGGCCTTGATGTCATTACTATTACTTATTGCAAAGTTAACCATTTTAACTACTGGTTGTAATTAAAATGGCTTCCTATACTATCCAGGATCCATCACTCTGCCTTGGCTCGGACAAGCAAAAAAAAAAAAAAAAAATAAAAGAAAAGAACTACTTCTATTCTTATGCACAGTGCAACTACCCACTTGACTATCTTGCACTAAAAACATTACGGTTTATTCCCTGTTCCATTCAAATCCAGAAAAAACTTTCATAATCTACTCTGGAACAAGTGGAAACTATAAATATTTACTATTTAAATCCATCAGCGATGGAGAACATCGGCATACTGCTTGTTTTGATCTAAAAAATACTTTTCTGCCATTTTGACTAAATCTTAAAATAGTATAATTTGCTTTTCCTCAATTTTTAACTTTAATCTAAAAGCAAAAATAATATATACATAGGCTATATATTTTTTCTAAAAAAAACAAAAAAACCCTTTTTGTCTTTTGAGTAGTTCTCACATGCTGTCTTAGTCTTCATGCTTTGATCAAATTGAAAGTCTGAAAGCTTTCTCATACAGTGCAAACAGTTAGCTACATATTTACCAGTGGTAGTGCCATGACAGTAAATACAGTATTTTCCAGCGTATAAGTCAAAGTTTTTTGCATCAGTCCTGTGACTTATACGCCGAAGCGACTTACATACTTTTTTCCATATTCCTAACACAATTTTTGACTGACTCTTTAAATTTCTAAGAACTGCAACAGCGAGTCCTCCCGTGCACGCTCGCTTCACTCAGTTGGTGCAGGCGGAGGAACTCTGGAGAGCTAGAGGCTCCGGCTGCGATTGATGGATGGATGGATGGCACCGCGCCGCCCAGACAAAATGAAGCTGTTTTGACCATTATCATGCATTTATTGAGGAAAAGTTCAACTGAGACACGCATTTGCTATAATGTTTACTCTGCTCACATATGATTGTGCAGCTACCCATCCAGGCTGTCACATTGTAAAGTTTGCAGATGATACAGCGGTGGTGGGATGCATCACAAACAATGATGAGTCCAGCTACAGGCAGGAGGTGGAACACCTGGAGAGCTGGTGCAGAGAGAATAACCTTCACATCAATGTGAAGAAGACAAAGGAGATGATTGTGGACTTCAGAAGGAACAAAAACACCTACACCCCCCTGAACATAAGAGGATCTGCGGTGGAAGTGGTCTCCAGCTACAAGTACTTGGGTGTACACATGAATGACAACCTCAGCTGGAGCAACAACACCACCAGCCTGATCAAGAAAGCTCATCAGAGACTCTACTTCCTCAGACGGCTGAGGCGAGCTGGTCTGGGAAGCTCAGTCCTCACCTCCTTCTACAGGTGTGCAGTGGAGAGCATCCTGTGCTCGAGCATCAATGTGTGGCATGGAGGCTGCACAGCTGCAGAAAGGAAAGCTTTGCAGAGAGTGGTGAAGGCTGCACAGAAATCTGTTGGAATCAGTCTCCCCACCATCACAGACATCTACACCTCCAGATGCAGGAAGAGGGCCACCTGCATCATGAAGGACCCCAC
>NC_056498.1:14387717-14395371 GCF_014905685.2 Nematolebias whitei
GTGTTCATGCGTGCACATCTGCTCACAGACTCATGTTCATGTTTGTGGTGATGTTCAATGTTTTATGTTATGAGTGCTTAGTGTATATTTAGTTGATGCATTTCTTAGTTCATATCTTAGATGTTATTACTGTTTTTCTTATACATTTTATTGTTGGATGTAACTGGGACCCTGTGTACATAATTTCGCTCCACCACATGTACCACATGAGGTGCGAATGACAATAAAGAAACTCTGACTGACTCTGATGTCGAGCAAACAAATAATTGTTTTTAAGTGTTAATATTGTTAATTGTCTAAGAATTGCAACAGCGAGTGTTCCCGTGAGCGCTCGCTTCACTCAGGTGGTGCAGGCAAAGGAACATAGAGGCTCCAGCCACAATGGATGGATGGAGCCGTGCCGTCCAGGTGAAATGAAGCTGTTTTGATCATAAAAAAAAAACCACATAATAAACGCAATGGTTCAGCGGTGATGCATAATAAATGCGACTTACATATGTTTTTTCCTCTTTGTGATGCTTTTATTGCCTGATACTAGGGAGCGACTTATACACGGGAAAATACGGTACATTAGAACGCTTGAGTAGAATTTATTGTTTGTGGAAGTTTTTCCCTCCACCATCAATGTTTATATTTTTATGTTTTATTAAAGTTTGCTGTAGATTTAATAGAGCAAAGCTACATACATTTTCTGGCATTGATTGATTCTTTTGGTTCCCAAAACTCAAACAAGCTCTCTTAAAAAAGGTAACTTCTTAATAGTGTCCTCCACTGATGTACTGTGGTATCAAATCAGAGACGAGTGTTGTGAATATTCCCTCTCATCAGTTTGCATCTTGTTTGGAGTGACTGAATGTCCAAACAGGATCAAAGCTGAACAGATCAAGATCAGCACTGAGTTATTGATAATGAGGAAGACTTCATGATCTCTGCACGTGACTGCTAAAATATTTATTCAAGGACTACAAATGCGTAGTCAGCAGAAGGATCTTGACTTAATTTCTCGACTTGATCCTGCGTTACTTTTAAATTATTTATCAAATCGAAGTTTCTTCAGCTTATTGGCAGAGTAAAATCACAAATGTTTCATCAAAGACATTAGAGCCATATGAGTTCTCTCTGTTTTGTTTCTTCTTGTTGTGTGTGTTAACTCGGTTATTTCCAGACTTCACTATATGTTTATTTTGTTTCCTAAAAATCAGTTCTCCAAAAATCACAAACTATAGAAAATAGAGGATTGTCAAAAATCTAGAAGCCTTGCATTCCATTAAGAATTTCATATTAACAGTGTCCTTTAATACCAACATTTTAAACCATCATCCATCCATTATCTTTACCCGCTTATTCCATTTTGGGTCACGGGGGTCGCCGTTGCCCATGTCCGGCAATCACTGTGCGAGGGGCGGGTTACACCCTGGACGGGTCGCAAGTCCATCACAGAACATTTTAAACCATTTCACTTCAATTCAGTTTATTTATATAGCTCCAAGTCACAATAAAGTTATCTCAGGTCACGGAACACAAACATTCACATACAAAGAAAAGCCAATTAGTAAAGTTCTTTATCTAAGGAAGAAGCAGATTGTGTTGAATCTTCACTTTGCCTCGGTCTCCCATCCTGAGCAAGTACAATGGCAACAGTGGAAAGAAAAAAAACCTACCTGTTAACAGGAAGAACCCTCCAGCAGAACCAATTGTTTCAACGTTTGGGAGCCACGACTGAAAAGAACCAATCTCCTCTGATCTTCAGCCTTGTTTTTGGGAAGCCCAAACACAACTTCAGCGCTCATGAAGGAATGTAGAGTTGAAGCAATTTGAAGAAATACGAGGTCAATAATATTTAGACAATAAGTCCGAGTCAGAGATTCTTTATTGTCATTCGCACCATGTGGTACATGTGGTGAAGCGACATTATGTACACAGGGTCCCAGTTACATAGAATAAAATAAAATAGAATTCAACTTTATTGTCATTGCACATGTCACAGGTACAAAGCAACGAAATGCAGTTTGCATCTATCCAGAAGTGCTTAACAAGACAAATTAATTGGTAGATATATATAGTACAATATACAGTAAGTAGCTTTGAATATGCTATAGGTATAGATTACATCCAACAATAAAATGCAAAAGAAAAACAATAATAACATCATCATTAAGTTGTCCACATGAGAATTTCAAATCGATCATGTGGTGCACAGGGAGCCAATGGAGTGAGGACAAAACAGTTGAAACTTGCTTTCATCTCAGTGAATATCGTTACAGAATATAAGCTGTAAATAACTGTCAGCTCAGTGTAACACATTTGATTGTTATGCATGACTGTGTTGGAGGGATGGTCCTCTTTTTGCATGTGGAAATCTAGTTTTTGGGAGTTCCACAGCAGTTTAGCTGGAAACACATGACTTCAATTCAGTTTATTTATATAGCGCCAATTCCCAACACAGTTGCCTCAGGGCACTGAACAGAAACATTGACATGCATAGAAAAGGAGGAGCATCAAGGAAGTGCTATTTATAAGACAGATCTTGTGGGCAGGCCTCAGACTGATGAAGTCTTTCAGATGAAAGATGAAACACTTCTCCCAAAAAGAAACAGTCCAGATGACCTGATTTAACCTTTTGTGTGTGTGTGTGTGTGTGTGTGCGTCCTTGTTTATGCTACTTTGTGAGGCCCATTTTTCCAATTTATGTGTGCGTGTGCGTGTGTGTGTGTGTGTAGCTCAGTATAACACTGATTGAAGCATAGAAGTCCCTCGCTACTTTGCGGTTCGCTATATCGTGGATTTTCAAATTTCTAAATAAGATTGGACATGACACAGTTGGCTGATTGATGGATGAGCAATGGATCATTTAAAATAAATTATTTAAAATTATTTTGCACCATGTGTTCAGCCCAGAAGTGCAAGAGGAAGCTCCCTCCTGCAGCTGATCAGCTGATCTCCTTCTCTGCCACACACACATTTCTCCTGCTGCAGCTTTGGGAAGGTTAACCCTTCGCTGTCCAGATGCACTGAGCGACTTTTGTCTTCCAACTTAAAATTCAAAGTATGTCACATCGTAAAAATCATCATAATCACAAAATATAAAAGTGTTAAAAGTTATTTTTTATTATTTTAGAACTTCTATGTTCAGTTGTCGAAGTGTAATTGTTGAAGAAGAACATTTCTGTTCTGTGCTGCAGAGCTGAAGCTGTGTGACATCACTTTGATGTCCTGCTGCACTTCTCTTCTCTACAGTTTAAATTTAAATACTGTAACATTTTAAATAAACAATTAATGCTGTATGGATTGTTTATTTAAAATGTTACTGTATTTAAATTGAAATTGTTCATTTAAGGAGAGATATTGGGAGTAACAGGTAATGACTGTGATTACAGCCTGACACGTCATGCCAAAGTTTACTGAACTTGAACTTGGACTTCAGTATCCCTACTTTGCGGTTTTCACTTATCGCGGGTGGGCGTGGCCCCTAACACTCGTGATAAACGAGGGACTACTGTAAAGCAATTTTTTGTCTTTACTAATGTTTAATAATTGTACCATCTATTTGTAATTGAACTTATAATAAAAAATAATTAGTTGTAGATGCTTGTCAGGTGATTCCTTTCCAAGAGTTTTATTGAAATCCAGTGGATTGCGAGATATTTTACTAACGGACAAATGGAGGTATCTCTAACAGTTTAGGTTTGAGTACTGTCAGCTACTTCCTAGCACAAAATCTATAAAATTCACTTGGTAATATAATTTTTTGTGTGTTTTTTGAAGTGGTAGATGTGGCAAAAAGAATGACTTCAAAAGGTTGTTAGCAGTGCGTGCTCACCTAATGACTAATGAGTTGCATTAAAAATCCAGTGTTTGTTGTGATATTGTGCCCATAGATCGCATAATAGAACACAGGCACAACCAAACCATTATTGACCACTTTTCAGCAGCAGAAAATAAATTTTTATGACAAGAACCAGGTTTTGAATTTAGGAAATGCACCGAAACACAGGAATGATTTAAAAGCTTTATTAAAACAGGAATTCTGGTGGAGGTCTGGGTCCATGGGCCACTCAGATCTTGACAGTGAGGCAGAAAGCAAAATCCATGTGACAGGTGGATCCGATGACGTCACCAGCTGTGACTGAGCTGCAGCAGGGCAGGAGCGCTGTGCAGCTTGAGGCATTGGGGCAAGTCCATAATCGAGGTCCAGTAGAACAGTTCAAGGTCATACACTTGGGGTCAGAAATCCTTATCCAGATTCAGAGGTTTAGGCAAGAGACGTAGTCGAGATGAGGAAGAGCAATTGTTACCATGGTCAGAGAGCAGTATCCAAATCAGGTGGGGGATAAGCAAGGCGAGGAAACCAAGAGGCAGGCAAGAGGTCAGAACTGGGTAGTCAAACAAGGCTGTGGCATGAACGCTGGACTTGAAAAGGTTTGGTAATCTGGCACTGGTGGAGTGTGAGCGTGGAGCTTATAAAGGCAGGTGAACAGGTGAAGCTGATGAGTGCTGATTGCTGTGAGAAACAAGGTGTGGCAAGGCTTGGGGTGGTGGTGGGGGTGCAGGATTGAGCTGAAGATGGGTGATAGGCAAAACTGAACATGAAAACAGAAAATGAAGGCAGGAAGGGGCAGAAACTTGATAATTTATTTGAAGCTGGAAACAGAAATGGCCCAAACCAAGTGTTATTTTCCCCAAAGACATACAGTATATCTGACTAGTTGTTTAACCAGTAATTAAAACTAAACAATTAAGAGCTTAAAGTGATATTCTGTATTCAAATCACTTTATATATCTTGAGCTGTTTGAGTCAGAGCTGATGGAGCTATTCAATTTGTTGGTTGTCAAGAAGGACTAAATCTCATGATTTGAGATCTGGAATTAGAAACTGCTGCTGGCCCTCCACTCCTCTATACTTGATGTGCTCTCACTGACGACACGAGCTCAGACAGCCGTCCACATCTTGAATTCAGGAAGGCCGCTGATTGAATGTGACATAGCATTGCTAATTGAAGTGTGATTCTGGTCGGCATCTTGTTTATATTTTCCTTTTGAGGTAAAAATGAGAGGAAATAGCTTCTTAATGAAATTGAGGTGCACATCCATCAAATGCTGAGAACAGCAACAGTGCAGAGAAAGGGAGGGTTGATTTGATTAGCTGCCATTTCAGCCAAACAAGACAATGACCGTTAAGCAGAATGTCCATAAGGTGGAAAACAGCCTGTTATTTCTATGCTCTGCCTATATCGCCATTTGTAACCAATCACATTAACTTCAGCACCAGATCAAATTATGCATACCATATGTGAATCTTTCTCTTTTATGCTCCTTGTGTTCCGTACCAACTCTGATGGAAATGTTTTACTATTTACTCATTTCCAGTTATCTCACAAAGATGAGGAAATGCAAATCATGTCATTGCACAGCTGAAAAACTGATGCATTGATAAAATCGGTTCAGCAAATAGACACAGACTGAACAAATCTGAATTATTCTGTTCCACTGAAAAGGTAAGATGTAGCACTTTATGAAAACATCTCATTTTATGTGAACGATTGAAAGGAAAAAAATAAACACCAGGCTTATAAATACATACATATATATATATATATATATATATAAATTTATATATATATCCTCCATTCTCCTGGAGAATCGAGGTGATTCTGGTCCACTATCTGGCGTCTCAGGTGAGGAAAGCTGTACACCACCAACACTGTTTATAGTAGGGGTGGTGTGCTGCTGACCTCAACTCGGGATGTCGTGGGTCGGTGGGCAGAATACTTTGAAGACCTCCTCTATCCCACCGGCACGTCTTCCACGGCAGAAGCGGAGCCTGGGGACTCTGGGTCAGACCCTCCAATCTCTGGTGCCGAGGTCACCGAGGTGGTTAAAAAGCTCCTCTGTGGCCGGGCCCCAGGGGTGAATGAAATTCGCCTGGAGTTCTTTAAGGCTCTGGATGTTATAGGGTTGTGTTGGCTTACGCGACTCTGCAATATTGTGTGGACATTGGGGAAAGTTCCCCTGGATTGACAGACCAGGGTGGTGGTCGCCCTATTCAAAAAGAGGGACCGTAGAGTGTGTTCCAACTACAGGGGGATCACGCTCTTAAGCTTCCCTGGTAATGTCTATTCGGGAGTTCTGGAGAGGAGGGTACATCGGATAGTGGAACCTTGGATTCAGGAGGAGAAGTGTGGTTTTCGTCCTGGTCTTGGAACACTGGACCAGCTCTACACTCTCAGCAGGGTCCTGGAGGATGAGTGGGAGTTTGCCCAACCGGTCTACATGTGCTTTGTGGACTTGGAGAAGGCGTTCGACAGCATCCCTCGGGGAACCCTGTGGGAGATACTCTGGGAGTATGGGGTACCAGGCCCTTTGATACAGGCTGTTAGGTCCCTGTATGACCGTTGTCAGAGTCTGGTCCGCATTGCTGGCAGTAAGTCGGGCTTGTTCCCGGTGAGAGTTGGACTCCACCAAGGTTGCCCTTTGTCACCGATTCTGTTCATATCTTTTATGGACAGAATTTCTAGGCGCAGCCAAGGTGTTGAGGGGATCTGTTTTGGTGGCCTTAGGATTGCGTCTCTGCTTTTTGCAGATGATGTAGTCTTATTGGCTTCATCAGATCGTGATCTACAGCTTTCGCTGGAGCGGTTCGCAGCCGAGTGCGACATGACCGGGATGAAGATCAGTTCCTCCAAATCTGAGGCCATGGTCTAGAGACGGAAAAGGGTAGAGTTCCCTCTCTGGGTCAGGGAGGAGGTCCTGCCCCAAGTGGAGGAGTTCAAGTATCTTGGGGTCTTGTTCACGAATGAGGGAAAAATGACACGTGAGATCGATAGGAGGATAGGTGCAGCATCTGCAGTGAAGAGGGCGCTGTACCGGGCTGTTGTGGTGAAGAGAGAGCTGAGTCAAAAGGCGACGCTCTCAATTTACCGGTCAATCTACGTTCCTACCCTCATCTATGGTCATGAGCTTTGGGTTGCGACTGAAAGAACGAGATCTCGGATACAAGAGGCCGAAATGAGTTTTCTCCGCAGGGTGTCTGGGCTCTCCCTTAGAGATAGGGTGAGAAGCTCGATCATCTGGGAGGGACTCGGAGTAGAGCCGCTGCTTCTCCACGTCGAGAGGAGCCAGTTGAGGTGGCTCGGGCATCTGGTTAGGATGCCTCCTGGAAGCCTCCCTGGTGAGGTGTTCCAGACACGTCCCACCAGGAGGAGGCCCAGAGGAAGACCCTGGATGGACTATGTTTCTCAGCTGGCCTGGGAACGCCTCAGGATTCCCCCGGAGGAGCTGGCCCAAGTGGCTGGGGAGAGGGAAGTCTGGGCCTCCCTACTTAGGCTGCTACCCTCGCGACCTGACCCCGGATAAGCGGAAGAGAATGGATGGATGCATGGATAATGATAATATCATCATATTAACAATAATTTAATGATAATATCATAAAACTGATGATAATATCATCATATTAATGATAATATACTGATAATAACATATTAATAATAATATAATGATAATATCATATTAATGATAATATAATTATGAATATGATTGTTTTCTGTTCAGAAACTCTGAGTCTGATCTTCAGGCCATCAGGGGAATGGGACGTTGAAGTTAGGACAGTCTGGCCTCTGTGACTGGTTGCTCTCAGCTGTAACTGTGTGACCCCCCC
>NC_056498.1:14395471-14399205 GCF_014905685.2 Nematolebias whitei
TTTTCCATTAACTAAAAGTTTGATAGAGACATAAAGGCCCTCCACATAAAAATAATGTTTTTGAACCCCCCAAATTGTATTTTTTTCAAACATGAAAAAAAAATAATAATCTGGAAACCCTGCCCCTGTGTTTTTTTTTTTTTTTGTCAACAGCAAAATTGTAACCTTTTAAAATAATTGATTTCATCACCACATATGGTGACCCTGAGGTGGAAATTAACAACATTTGAAAAACGGAATTACATTAAAAAAAATAAATTACATTTGAACAAACATAACACAAACAACAAAAACAGAACATTTGGGAAAAGAAAAAAAAACACAGTATCACATTTGAAAAAAATGGAATTACATTAATCTAAATCCAAAGTGGCCAAAGCGGAAGTGACTGGAATCACATTTGAAAAAAAAAAAAAACCATCAAGCCCAAGCAGATGCGACCAAAGCGGAACCTTTCATGTGTGTAGGCATATACATTATGTATCGACCATCAAGACGTTTTCCGGGTCATACATGTAGTTGAAATATAAAAATTTAGATCAAATGACGATCAAATGAGGCATTTTACTAATGTTAGATATCTGATGTGAGGATAAAGTGAAAAATGCAAAAAAATATGGAAAATATGGCAACTTTCAAGTTTGATGCACACAGGACAAAAATATATATTTTTAATGAGTTCTCAAATTAAATAAGAAGCCTCTTTTTTCATGTATTTTTTATTTTGTATTTATCCATCCATTTTCCTTTACCTGCTTCCCCTGTCTGTTTGGGGGTAGCTGGTGTCTGTCTACAGCAGTGTATGTTATGGGATAGGTAAGTTATGATTTATCATTCATAAATTATCTAGCCTGGCAGCACCACCTTCCAAGGAAGGAAACATATAAATTCATGATTTATAGGATTATCAGTCTCAAAAAATACCCTAAATAATGAGTTATTTTTTTCCCGAGTAATATCATAGTTACATTAAAACACTCACACAAAACTGAAATAAGTTTGGCACTGTTTATGTGACATTTATTAACATATAGGAATGTAATAACAAGATATAGTGAATATAAATGATGAAAGATGCTTATAATTTATCCTAATGTGTAAACTTGAAGGAAACCAAAATGTAATATCTTGTGGATAATGAATATATTGCTTTAAGGCAAAACTCAGAATTTGACCTATTGGAGGTTGAGGGGGCAGACGTAACAGAAATCAGTCAAAATAAAATGAAAGGTTGAGAAAAAGTCTAAAATGGGAAACTTATTGAAGGCTTGTTGAATTGGACTGATGTTTCTATTTGGAACCATGGTCACCTGCGAATTATAGGAAGTGTTTGTTCTTCCTAGTCAAGTTGTGGAAAAAAGGGATTCCCAAAACAACCAGGCGTAGGCTTCATTAGATTTATTACAAAACTTTGGAGAACAGCCAGCAATCACAGAAGATCAGTGGATTTACAAGTTCACATTTATCAATGCTTTCACCTTTCTGAGGTTCTGACCCGTTGTGACTTCCTGAACAGAAAAAAAAAAAGTTACGTAGCAACTTCCAGCCACCAGCCCACCAGCTATTTCCTGTCTTGTCCAGCATATCAGACCCCAGCTGGCAAGAGGGAATCTGGAAGGCCAAAGACTCTCGAAGAAACATGTCACTGTCCATCGGTGTATGAATGTGATAAAGCGCTGATTAGTCTCTTTAGAATGATTTGTTCAATTAGCTTTGTAGAGATCTAGTAGAGTGCTGTATGAATGGGTAAATGAGGCACAGATTGTAGTGTAAAGAGCTTTGAGAATCTCAATAATATAGAAAGGCGCTATATAAGTACAGTCCATTCACTGTAATCAGATCAATTGGACCTTGAGGATAATAAAAACTATCTCTTACTATCCCTTTATTGACCTGTCATATGAAGACTGATTATTACATAGAGTAAGGACCATGGAACATTTTAATATCATTCACAATAACAATAAAAGAGCAGTGCAAATTTTAGCGCATGGTGAGTGCAAATAATACACATTCTCTTGACATATGTAATTCTGGTTCAGCTCCAAGAGTAGATACCAGGAAGGTTTCATGGTCGAATCTGATAGGTGATCTCAGAAGTGGATGATCTGCCGAGGGTACCTGTAGCTTTTAGACACTGGCTGTTAAAGATTGGTGTCTCTCTCTCTCTGTGGCTGGTTCAGGCTGGGGGTCTGTGTTTCACCAGCTGATGCTCAGAAGCCTTCTGAGGTTAACACAGCGTCTGGCTCAGTGCGGCCTCAGAGGTTCTGGAGCAGTCCAATTCTTCGAGGAGAATGCACTCAGAAGGTTGGAGCTTAGCTTAAAGTTCTGACTGACTTTACTGTTTTATAACTGTGCCTGAATCAAACTAGTGTTTGTGGTCAGCGAGCTATACTTAGAAAAATTGTATTTAACGACAATGAAACTGGAACAAAGGAACTTTGATGAATGGTGATATGTGACAAACAAAACCACGAGACAATGTTAAGAAGGAAAATAAAAGTAAAAACCAGAAAACCAAGAAGGAAAAAGAAGCTTTAAGAAACTTGAAAAACGTGAACAACCCCAGACTGTCTAGTCAAGCTAAGACTTTTTACAATCCTAACATGACAAATACAATTGTCTATAGTTGCATAACATTGCACAGTATGAACCCATCTGTCAGCAATACATGAAATAGAATGTCATTTATGCTATACGTGAGCATGACATGTTATATACAGTATACTATATATGTACTTTGTACTAGCCATCAGCATTTTTTCAAATGAGCAAATTTTTCTTTTTCTTGCAACATGCTATTTATTACTATTCAAATCTGTAAAACTGTATGACATCATATTTTCTTAGAAAAAAAAAAATCTTACGGTTTATAATGATGTACTGTAGTGAACATATTTTTTATAAACAGTGTCTTTTCTGGATTTTCTTGCTTTTAGTTAGTCCTCATGTTTTCAGACAGGTACATCTGTTCATTCTCTAGGGGATTAGCCTTCAGACACCCACAGATTTACATACAGGTGGTTACAACTGTCTTTTTTTCCCAGATCCGTGGACAGCAGAATAATAGTGAATATACAGTCAGCTGTGCAGGGAGCAGTTAGGTGTGCGTCAGACTGTTAGGGTTAACAGTCCCATTATAGGCTTTAGATTGCTCTCAGGGTGATAGTTGCATCAAGCAATCAGCCACAAAGAGATGCTCTCAGTAAATAGCAGGAGTGATGTGTCATGTTTACTAGACTGTGCTGTGTAATGAATGAACTGTAAAGATGGATAGAGGCCAATGGATGACTCATGTCCCAGTTCAAAAAGTGGTTGTAATTCTATACCATTTTCCTCTTAACCTTCATGCAGCACAGCATGTACATATAACTGGTAAACTGCTAAATGGGACACATGGCACCTTTTGGCACCTGTATAAAAATAGTCATACATTGCCATTTTATGAATGCTTTATACAGTTATTAGATAATCTTGTGCCTTTTTACGATATTGATTTCATGTATTATGTTGAGTTTGACGTTCTGCTTGATTTGGTGTATGCATAAAGCATCAGAATTAGGTTAAGGGAATTACTGTAAATTTAGAAACAATTCAATTCAGTTTATTTGTATACAGTAATCCCTTGTTTATCGCGAGGGATCCGTATCCTGAAGCCCTGTGATAAGTGAAAAACTGTGAAGTAGGAATAGTAGTACAAGTAGTAAGTTGTAGTTTATTTTAGTATATATATA
>NC_056498.1:14399305-14412279 GCF_014905685.2 Nematolebias whitei
GCATTTTAAGCCCTTCCCACACTCTTGCAATATTCTAAACAATGTTTCTAAATGCTCTAAAAGAGCACAGCATGTCATGATCTCAGCTCTCTGCCACAGCTGCACTCTGCGCTCTCGGCCATGCCCACTTCTCCGCTGCAGAATGGATGTCGGCAGAGGAGGAAGGAGCAGGAGGAGGAGCTGCAGGAGGAAGTTTCTCCTGCAGTGTGGGCTGCACAAAGGTGCAGCAGATGCAAAATAATTTAAAATAATTCATTTTTAATAAAAAGTCCATGTCGATCATGTGACTCATCCTTCAATTAGCCAATTGTATGTCATGTCCAATCTTATTTTGAAAACCCGTGATAGAGCGAATCCGTGCAAAACGAACCGCCAAGTAGCGAGGGACTACTGTAGCTGGAAGTCACAACAGAAGTTAGCTCAGGTCACTGTATAAAAACATTCACGCACATTACAAAGAGCCAGCCGATACACAAATGTATCATTATATAGTGTCACATACACCTTTCATCACCCCTGTTTCAAGGTCAAGGTGGCAATTCAAGGTCAAATGTTATACAAGATCTTTGATTGTCCAGACCCTAACATCTGATCCACTCAAGATAATTTAATGAAACTACATATACCTTTGCGTCATCACTAGACAGAGTCCTACATATACGTTTCATCACCTCATTATCAAGATCAAAGGTAAAACATGGTCTTTGCTTGTCCAGGCTACAACATCTGATCCGCTTAAGATAATTTAATGAAACTTGTTACACAGGCATTCTCAACAGTAGACAGATCATAACATACTCTTTTCATGATCCCTGTTTCAAGGTCAAGGTCACATATCAAGGTCAAATTGCATACATAGTCTTTTCTTGTTCGGGCCGTAGCTATAGACTGCTGTATTTCTGTATACGTTTGTTAAAGGACGTATAATGTGCCGGACGCTGTACTCTTGTTTGTTTTTATGTTTAAATACTCACTAATAATTTCTTGAATCCTGGCTTAAAGTCTGCAGAATACATATGCTTTCTTATTTTCCATGTTGCAGTGTCCAGCAGTTGTTCTGTTGTATTTCACAGCTGTCGCTACTTCCGACAAAACGCATTGATGGAATTCACTTAACCTTCCTGCCAAGGCCTCCCACCTCCGCTCTCTACATCATTCTTTCTGTCTCACACTCTCACTTCACTTTTGATTTATTTATTTTTACTTTGCGTTCCACCCAACAGTGACAAGCCTCACCTTGGCTTGGCTTTTAGCTGTCTGAAAGTTTTTGATCCTTGCAAATATAGTTTAACATGCAACACTGCTATGTAGCCTCTCATTTTTTCCTAGTTTTCTTTTTACAGCTCTCAGGCTGCTACATCTTCCTAATCAGGTGATATCACTTTTGATTGGATGCCAACAACTCTCTTATCGTATTATTTCACACATCAGAAAAGTTTGCAGTCTGCAAATTGAGACATTATATTTCTGCTCACCCAATGAGGAAAGTGGGCTTTTAAATGCAATTTCACAAATGAGATGACCACCTACATTAGGGCGCATTTAGGCGAGGCTGAGCAAATATTCTAATGTAAATGGACTTTTCGTCAACCTTTCCCCTCAACGATGAGCAAGCAAGGTGGTAAAAGTGGCTGGCCCACCTTGGAATGCTTTCTGTGTAATTGGATACAAGATGTTGACGGCAGGTTGTTAAAATGAGACCGGCAGAGAATTTCTGCATCACAAACAAATCTGCAACAGGACCTACAGTATATGACTGTCATGAAGAAACAAACTAGGCATGAAACAATGCTTTCTGAGCTGTGTTTCTTCTTTTGAACAATGTGGGAAATTATCATAATTTATTCAGTAAAGTTTAATGGTATCTCTTTATAACCAGTGGTGGGCATGGTTCAGCTACCCCACTAATAGCGGAAGTAACATTCCATGTAGCGGAATAGCATTTTTGCTAAATTTGAGTCCACAATTTTTTTTAAAGGACAGTGTATGGTGACTTTCACTGAATTATACCATGTTATGCAGAGCTAAACAAAGCTAAGCTGCACCTGGTGACATCACCATCCTTGTGGTGCTTTTTTCCCTCCTCATATTTACAGCAAACAGTCTTTAACTCATGGTGTCAGTTTACAGTCAGTAACAGAGAATTTGACATAAATACCAAACCAAACCATAACAGGAAAATAACATGAAAAACCCATTTTCTCACTCAGAAACATTGTAAACAGTCAGAAACATTGCACACCTACCCTTCCTACCCAGCATGCTTTGCAATGTTCACACTGTCTCTGGGACGTGACTCTCTCACACATCTTTATTTTAATACAAACAGATTTATTACAGAGAGAATATTGATGATGATGCACAGCACCTTTGTGGTTAGTT
Source organism: Nematolebias whitei (assembly GCF_014905685.2). Classification (NCBI taxonomy): domain Eukaryota; kingdom Metazoa; phylum Chordata; class Actinopteri; order Cyprinodontiformes; family Rivulidae; genus Nematolebias; species Nematolebias whitei. The sequence goes on from NC_056498.1 coordinate 14,401,688, forward strand.
TATAAAAGTAGTTAATCACAAAGAGGATCGCTACAGTGAGTTACAGCAGTCCCTCGCTACTTCGCGGTTCGTTCATGGCGGACTCACTCTATCACGGTTTTTCAAAATAAGATTGAACATGACACACAATTGGCTGATTGATGGATGAGCCGCACGATTGGCATAGAATTTTTATTTAAAATCAATTATTTTAAATGATTTAGCACCTGCTGCACCTTTGCGCAGCCCACAGCTGCAGAAAAAGCTGATCAGCTGATCTCCATGCAGAGTGGAGAAGTGGGTGTGGCTGAGAGCGCTTGCAGGTGGCAAAGAGCAGCTGAGGCAGGGAGCTGAAATCATGACATTCTGTGCTCTTTTAGAGCATTTAGAGTTTAGAAACAGTGTAGAATATTGCAAGAGTGTGGGAAGGGTTTAAAATGCATATATATATACATATATATATATATATATATATATATATATATATATATATATATATATATATATATATATATCGTTCGTTTTTCGCAGATTCGCTGTATCGCGATTTTTCAAATTAAGATTGGACATGACAAATGGCCTTAATGATGGATGAACTGTGGGTTGTTAATTTAAAATTATTTATTTTAAATGATTTTTCATCATGTGTGCAGCCCACAAGTGAAGGGGAAGCTCCCTCCTGCAGCTGATCAGCTGATCTCCTTGTCTGCCACACACACACACATTTCTCCTGCTGCAGCAGTTTTGTGAAGAGTTAACCCTTTGCTGTCCAGATGCACCGATCAACTTTTGTCTTCCAACTTAAAATTCACCGTATGTCACATTGTAAAAATCATCATAATCACAAAATATAAAAGTGTTAAAAAGTTATTTTTAATTATTTTAGAGCTTCATGTTCAGTTGTTTCAGTGTAATTGATGAAGAACATTTCTGCTCCGTGCCGCAGAGCTGCAGCTGGGTGACATCACTTTGATGTCCTGCTGCACTTCTCTTCTCTACAGTTTAAATTTAAATACTGTAACATTTTAAATAAACAATCCATGCTGTATGGATTGTTTATTTAAAATGTTACAGTATTTAAATTGTTTATTTAAGGAGGGAGATTGGGAGTAACAGGTGATGAATGTGATTACAGCCTGGCACATGTCATAAATGGTAAATGGACTGTACTGATATAGCACCTTTCTATCTTATTTCAAAATACTCAAAGCTCTTTACACAACAATCTGTGCCTCATTTACTCATTCATACAGCACTCTACTAGATCTCTACAAAGCTAATTGAACAAATCTTTCTAAAGAGACTAATCAGAGCTTTAGATCACATTCATACACTGATGGGACACACATCAGAGGCTATGAGGGGTTCAGTGTATTGCCCAGGAACACTTCGACATGTGACTGCTGGTGGATTTGAACCCCCAACTCTTGCATTGGAGGACGACTGCTCTAACCACTCAGCCACAGCCGCCCTTTGTCATGACAAAGTTGACTCAACTTGAACTGAACTTGGACTACTGTATCCATACTTTGCGGTTTTTACTTATCGCGGGTGGACGTGGTCCCTAACACCCACAATAAACGAGATACTACCATACACACGCACACACACCCACACATATATATACTAAAATAAACTACTATTTGTACTACTTGTACTACTTCGCAGTTTTTCACTTATCGTGGGGCTTCAGGGTACGGATCCCCCGCGATAAACGAGGGACTACTGTACATTTAATAATTATAGTAAATGACACGAGGGAGACGTCCAACATACATTGAATGCATCACTCTGCTTCAGCACAGCAGAGTTTTTTCACTCCCTGTCTTTGGGATGGACCAGATTAATTTCTGACAGCTCACCTCTGAACAGGACATGCTCATTTTACTTGTGCGTTATGAACTGTTTTGAGTTGTGTTCATTTACATCATTGTTACGTTACAGACAGTGTTACAGCGAGTGTTAGCTTCTGCATTTAAAAAAAATGTGTTTAGTGGTTTAGCATTAGCAAAGCTAATCTTTTAGTTAGCAGATTAGTGGTTAGCAAAGCTATTTTTTTTATTAGCTGTGCTCACCACTGTTTATAAGCATTCCTAGGTGTCCCACCACAGACTAGGACCTGTGTGTGCACCTCAATAACCAAAGTCTGCATTCTGACCATCATTAAAGCTTAGGTCCACCATAAATGTCAGACCTCAGTTTCTGTAATAAACATTTTTTTGAAAATGTTTTGCAAATGCATTGTAACATATTCAAACAAGTCTAAACTAAAAATGTCTCCAATCCAAACAACGTACAAATATGTCATTTATTTATTTATTTTGATTGGAAAAAATGTATCCACACACCAATTTTCTTGCTCCCTGCTCTGCACCTCTTGCTTCCCCTGTATTGTCTGGCAGGTAGTCCACCCATTTCACATGTCCATAAAGTGCATTCAGGGCATTTATTACCATTGCTCGCCCCCATAAAAAGGCAAGCTATTATGAAATGGCTTGTGTGTGCGTGTCTCTGTCTGTTTGCAGATAATCTTATGAACCATGGACAATGTTTTTGAAACTGTATTTATACATCACTAGCATTTCTTTGATTGACTATTATCTAACATATACTATAATTTTCACATTTGTACTTGCATAGAAGAAAAATGACCAAAAAAATAAAGTAAGTTTTCAGTATTGCAAACAATTTTATGTCTGTTTTTTTTAAACATGACATTGTTGCCTGAGTAAAAAAAATGGTAATTCTTACATCAGAACCTTTCTTGTCAAAACACAAGATAAAACCTTTTGCTTTTGCTTCTGACTCAGGAGTCCCATGACAGCTAGCTAATCCTGGCCTCACCACTCTCCCCCAGCCCTGCAATGACGTTCTTTTCTGCTATTTTCAACACATCAGTGAAACGCTTTCTTTGTGCTCAAAGGCGCCTGCTACCACTAACACATGCTAGCTTGGGGTCAAATCCTCCCAGCACTGTTTTAATGGTGTCTTCTTCTTGTATGCTCGGTGGAGATAAAAATAGTACGGGTTAGTGGACTGTGCTTAGAACCAGATGATCTGAAGGCAAGATCTGCAATCTGATTCACTTTATTAGCCTCATTCACAACATTTACAACATTTTAACCCTTGTATCATCATTTGGGGAAAAGTCAGACACATTTTTTTTGTCTGTGCTTTTATTTATTAATTATTTTGGTGCAACCAATAAATGAGATTTGTTTTCAGAAAAAGTCTAAAAATCCTTCGACTTAAAAAATACTTTGAATTTTGTCAGATACTCTCATAATCTCACAGTAACGTTACTACACACCTTGTCAGCCACATTAAAACATATTGTAAAATCTAATTTTCAATCCTATATTTATCATATAAATAATGCATTCTTTTTTATTGTTATAAAGTTTATTCATTTAAAAAAAAAATTCTATATACAATAAGAAATACAATCACAAATCAAATGAAAGGCAGCAGAAAGAAGAAAAAATTATATATTTGCCCCTTTTTACCAAAAAAAAAAAAAAATTCAAACAATAATAATCTTCAAATAACAAAACAAAATAAACAACTCTTTCTCGAGCAACAATTCATACAAATACACATTAAGCTATTTTATATATTTTTTTAACTAATCAACCTTTATCATTCTCTTAAACACAGACATTGATCTGGCATTTTTAACATCACTCTCCAGATTATTCCATAATCTAATTCCTTGGATTGAAGTAGACCGTCCCTTCAAACTAGTTCTAAATTTCAGTTTCATAAATATCTTTATCACCTTAAAATTATAACAACTCTCTCTTTTAACAAAATGTATTTGGATATTTAATGGTAATGTGTTATTTTGAGCCCTATACATAACTGATAAAATATTATAATCTACCAAATCATGGAACTTCAATAACTTCAGTTGATAAAATAAAGTACTTGATGGGTGACTGAAAATATTTCTAGTAATAATTCTTACAGCTCTTTTCTGTAAAACAAAAATAGGATTTCTAATTGTTTTACACGCTTTCCCCAAAACATCAATACAATAGATTAAATGTGGAACAATTATTGTGTTATACAACATGTACAGAGCTTTATTAATTAATAACTCCCTTACTTAAAGTACTGCAACAGATTTAGCCATTTTTATTCTTACATAATTTATGTGATATTTCCATGTTAGCTTTTTATCAATGATAACACCCAAAAACTTCACCTCACTAACTACAAATCTACAAAATAATATTGTCGCACTATGAGTTGTAATTCTTGTTGGTTTCAAAATCAGCGGATAAAGATTTAAACTATACATTGAATTTATAAATGTACTAATATGATTTTATTTTTCTTTTAATCTTTGTTACTAAACTTTTCATTTTTATATTAGTCCACTAGATATTCTGCTTTTTTGTTTGTGAGCCTCTGAAAAACTACTGGAATGCAGTTCAACTCACTGGAAAAGTCACGTCTTCCCCGGCCAGAATTGTTGCAGAGCCCCGCCTCTCATCTCGTCCAAACAAAATCATTTTGGTTTGGATGTAAAGAGCAAAAGCTCACTTGTAGTGTGCACAAGTGAACATTCAGTATTTAGTAGTTGTTCCATGTGCATGCAGGATACAGAGTGAAACGATCTGCAGTGACAGTGTTAATGGAGGAGGTAACTAGTGGGTAGAGAGTTCCCCTGCAGCTCGCTCATATATATCCTGGTCGATACAGGCGAAAACTATTTAAAAACTAATCATTCTAGACAGGTAGAGTTAAACAAAATATAAAGAAAATAAGGATAATTAAAAAAAATCTTGGAAAAAATAATGTTTTTAAGACAGGAAGATATGAGTGTTTGCAAGGGCGTCAGAAGCATCTGTAATGTGGTGTGTGTGCATGCGCACGTGCACGTGTTTGCGCACGTAAAAAAAGGTGTTCACTAGTGAACAAAAAAACAGCATTTCACCTAGATTTTCTTTAATTCCACACATTTAAAGTATGTTTCTCACCAAGTTTGTGTAAATTCATCTGTGGGTTTAAAGACATTTTAACTTTAATACACTTTAATACAGAGTGTCAGATCGGCACTATTTGTGTTTATAGAGAAATAAAAAACATCACCACTGGACTTTTTTTTTACTTGTGTTCACCACTACTCATGTAAATGATGTTTCTCATGAAGCTTAAGGACAATAAGGTGTGGGGTTTTAAAGACGTTTCAACTTTAATGCACCTGAACACACAGCGTCTCTTACACCTGCAGCGTCTGACAGAGTCACAGTTACTGCTAAGCTAACATGCTACAGACGTAGCTCCTCTCAAGCATCCTCCTAACATGAATATATGTTTATGATCAACCCCCTGGTCAACCACTGCCCGCACTAAGCTGCTAAACTGGCGAGCGAATAACACAGGTACCTCCACCTCCTCCACCTGTGCGCGTTTTCTGCCGAGGCAAGAGCCAGAAAGGGACGGTGGAGAGTTGGAGGTAACCAGGAAAACCTGGAGTGGAGTTTTAGTGGCTTGAATATTATCCTATTGAACAAGTGGAATGGATTTGTTCACGAAGAACGAGAAAATGAGAAACTGCGCCGCCTGAACTCATGTTTTATAGTAAAAGTGTGTGTGTGTGTGTGGGGGGGGGGGGTGTCCAAATGAACGTTTTTTTTTATGTGGGGGGGGACTTGTCCTCTTCACATATAATGGTTGCGACGCCTATGAGTGTTTGGTTATAAAACAAGGCCTCATTTTCAGCTACAGAGTCTGAAGGGTCTGGTGGTCTGAAGGGACTTCCCAAAACTTCACACTGGACATTTAAAAAAAAAAAGTCAAAAATCATTTGAGGCATACTAATGGGGAAAAACATCTTTTTATTTTTTTGTTGTTTATTTTTATTTTGTTTTATAAAAAAATGCTGTAAAATAAATATTTTGTGAATTAAAGATAACTGCAATGTGGAGTTGTTTTTTTTTTTAAAAAAAGACCATTAAAACGTTAAAAGGAAGAAAAAAAAAAGGTCCTTTAAATGTGTTACTTTTATTTCAGGCTGAGATAGATATAAAAGACTGATTAGTGTTTTGAGAGATTTTCTTATTTTCTTTTTTACTTTTTGACGATTTTTCCCCTATAGGGAACATGAATGGTCATATAGTTAAACAATAAAAGGTTAGTCACCCATTGCTCATTAAGAGGTCAGCATGTTATGTTTTATGGCATCAGTAGAATTTTTTTTTTCTCCAATTTCAAACTAAAGGCATTTCGAGCACAATAAAAATATTTTCATTTGGAAATTTTTTGGGTATTGTTGGTTTGAAAAACATGGTACGATACAGCTGTGATGTGGATGATGTCTGATTTAGAACATACACTATAGTTGAATAAACACATATGCAGCCCATATGTTGAGTATTTATTTTACAGGAGTGATACAATATTAAGAAACGTGAAGGCAAGAAATTGTTTGCTCCCCTCTCTGTTATCAGTGCACTTACTGAAAGCAGCGTCTGTATGTTTCTCCTTTATTTCACTGTGTTGAAGGATTCTGGCATGGTTGTGTTTCTGCTTGTGTCAGCTGCTGTAGATTCTGACTGATTACGAGTCACGATAACCGCTATAACTTTTGTGTCCACAAGTCAATGAATGAACCATTTGCAGTGGATTATTCTCACTTTCTGCGTGATTGGTTTGAAAATCCCACTGTTTCTGGGCTGTGCTGCTTTGTCTTGTCTGTTTGTGGGGTATTGGTCTATTTTTCTCCCAGAAAAAATGAATGTGTAGTGTCAGAGGTTGTGAAAGGTGTGAACTGAATGTGTCACACTCAAAGCATTCGTTAGAGTCGAGGTGAGTCTTTTTCCAATGTGAGTTTACACACTTACAAAAACCTTTAAAGTAAAACTTGAAAATAAATTATTGTATGTTATACATTAATACAGTACATATCAAATGTATGCGATGAGGAAGTGGTGGTGCAGAGGTTAGAGGAAATGGGCCTGTGATTGGAAAGTCGCAGGTTCAACTCCCCGGACTGACAACATCAAAATGTGGGTGGGGTTGGTGAAGAACCCACACCTGCCTCCACCCTCATTTGCCCCACTCTGAGCCTTTGAGAAAGGCCCTTAACCTCTACCATCTGCTCCCAAAACAGGTCTCTCTTGAAAATGAGTTCACGTGACTCAATGAGACTACCTGGATAAATAAAGGGAAAATAAAAAAATAACACTGTGATTGTATAACACTTGACCAGGAGTCCCATATCACTTATGCATGCCATTCAAAATCAAACAACAATAGGGGGCATTGTATTTGGGGCTGTGTTATGGGTCTTTGATTTTTTTTTTTTAATTTCCTGCTGCCCTTGGGTCAAAATGACCCAAGAGACCTCAGTTTTAAAATGGAATATTCTTAGATCATTTTGACTCAAGGGCAGCAGGTTGGTTAAAGCAGAGCTTAGCAGAGCTTTACAAATGTTTAAAAGAGAGCTTAACAGGAGCCACATCCCACTGACTGATCAGTATACTTTGTATTGCATATGTTAAAAAAGTATACCATAACAGACGACAGTGACAATCACTTTCCTTAGCCTCCCTGGTAGGTCTATTCAGGGGTACTGGAGAAGCGAGTCCAATCTATGGTCAAACCTCAGATCCAGGAGGAACAATGTGGGTTCCGCCCTGGCCGTAGAACACTGGTCCAGCTCTTTACCCTCACTAGGGTCCTCGACGGGTCAATGGAATTTACCCATTGAGTCTGTGTTTTGTGGACTTGGAGAAGGTGTTCAACTGTGTTCCTCGGGGTACACTGTAGGGGGTGCTTCGCAAGTATGGGATTCGGGGCCCATTGCTATGTGCTGTTCAGTCCCTATACAAGCTTTGCAAGAGTTTGGTTTGTATTGTTAGCAGTAAGTCTTCAGGGTGGCAGTTGTACTCCGCCAAGAATTCTTGGTGCAGCCAGGGGGCAGAGGGAGTCCGCTTCAGTGGCTTCAGGATTCCATCTCTGCTATTTGCAGATGATTTGGTCATGTTGGCATAATTGTGCCATGGTCTTCATCCTTTATTGGAATGGTTTGCAGCTGAATGCGAAGTGGCTGGGATGAGAATCAGCACCTCCAAATCTAAGGTCATGGTCCTCAGTCAGAAAAGGGGGGGGGGGGGGGTTGCTTCCTTGGGGGCAAGGGTGAGGTTCTGCCTCAAGTGGAGAAGTTCAAGTATCTTGGGGTTTTGTTCACGAGTGAGGGAAGAATGCAGTGAGATTGACAGACAGATAGGTGTGGCATCTGCAGTATTGTTGGCTTTGTGTCAGTTTGTTGTGGTGAAGAGGGAGCTGAGCTGTAAGCCAAAGCTCTCTGTTTATCTGTCGGTTTACATTTCTATCCTCACCTATAGTCACGAACTCTGAGTAGTGACCAAACAAAAAAGACTGTGGATACAGGTGGTTGAAATGAATTTTTTCCACAGGGTTGCTGGACTCTCCCTTAAAGATACTGAGAAGTTCAATAATCAGGTAGAGACTCAGAGTAGAACCGCTGCTCCTCCACGTCGAGAGGAGCCTGTTGATGTCATTCGGGCATCTGGTAAGGATGCTTCCTTTGCTCCTCCTACAGAGGTGCTTTGGGCATGTCCGACTGCAAGGAGAACTCAGGGAAGACCCAGGACACACTGGAGAGACTATCCCTTGGTTGGTCTGGGAACACTTTGGAATCCTCCCAGAAGAGCTGGAAGAGGTGGCTGCGGAAAGAGATGTCTAGGCCTCCTTGGTCAAGCTGCTGCCCCCGAGACCCAACTTTGGACAAGTAAAATATAATGGATGGATTAATGGAAGGAAGCATGGATACATAATCTTGAATTAAAATTTATCTGTCACAACATATAGGCTATGATAGATTTCTGATATAATTTAAATTATTTTTTCCCCCCCAACATTGATGGGCAAGGTGACAGAGTTAACAACAGTCTGGCACAAAAACTCAGCACATAAATTATATTCCATCCTTACTGAAAGTCAAACCAGGAGCTGTCTGTTGTGGCTGATTGGTGTCCAATCCCCTGTCTGTATCACTTACTGAAATAGCTTTTTTTTTGCTCCTTTGCCTGGGATGAAGCCTCCTTTTATAAAGTTTAACCTCTGCTCCTGAGAACTGTGTGTGACATAGTCAAATTATAAGTAGTTTAAAATTGTGAATGTGGAAACAAAAATGGCAATAACTAATATTATTAGCCACCAAAGCTTCTAGACCAAATTATCGCCACAATAACTCCATGAATGGCTTTGCATATAACCAATTAGTGAAAGTAAGGCCATTAGTTATGCATTCAGCACCACTATCCCTGGATACATCAAAGCCGCCTGTTTCACAGGCTTTGCACTATTGTGCTTATGTCTGCCCTTGATCATTTTCAGTCAGGCATTAGTCCTGGCCTGGATGCCAACAAGATGCCCCAAGGCAGTCAGAGAGTGTGCTCCCAGCATGAAACCATTCTCACCAAAGGGGAGTTTCTTTACGTCTTTGAAGTCAAAACCATTAGAGGGGAATCAGGCAATGATTTTGGAAACCAAATCAGTTGAATTAATTTGTGCTCTTGAGCCAGTCAAACCATTATTTTGTTGATTGTATTTAATTAAATGACATTCAAAGTTGCTGCTTTTTTTTTTTAGTACCACTTTTTTAATAACATTTACATTTATGTATCAATCCTTGACTGAAGGAACTGCTTTCGCCGTTGACTTATACTCCTATTTTCTCCATGTATTTTTCCCACCTAAATGGCATTAAAATCCATATTTCAACAACATAAAAAAAAAATACTGTGAATTTTAAATACAATTTTCATATTGCTAAATGATGTAATCCTTATTGCTGCATATAATCCTTCTGTCCGATCATAATTCATATACCATCTCTCGAGCTCGTGAATGCTAAAACTACACAATGTTCCACATTAACTTTGGTATAGGACATGATTTCTACTTGCATTGCAGTCCTGGCAGTCTCCAGATATGTACTGAGGTTACTCATATAACTTTCATTTTACCCATACTGCATAGCCATCTGCCCAGTATATTCAACAACAGCCCTGTGTTAATAAGGAAGGTAGTGTTCTGCTAGGTAATGGTCATGAAATATGCATCATTATGTGCTGTGATTCTGTGTTAAATAAAGTCTGGAAGCAAATAAACATTTTTACAGCTATTTATTCACAGCGGCAGTCGGTAGAGCTGTTGTCTCTCAGAAGGAAGGTTGCTGGATTGATCCCTGTCGGGAAACTTACAGCATTGATCTAACAAAGTTGTCAGGTCCTCTGGATGGAGGATGATCAAATTCTGTCCAGAGGACTTAACTTGACTGTTTTAGATTTTTTTCCTACCTGAATTATTGAGCATGCATAAGGATACTTTCTATGTTGAGTTTGCATGTTCTCTTCGTGCATCCATGGGTTTTCTTTGGGTTCTCCGGTTTCCTCACAGACCAAAAATATGTTAGTTTGATCAGTTTAAAAGTCTGAACATTGTACAACACAGAAATCACCCTTATGCGTGCTCAGTAATTCAGGTAGAAAAAAAATATGTGAATGGTTGAATGTCTCTATGCGGACGAAATGGATAAGGATAATGTATGGATCTAACAAGGTTGAGTCAGGTCC
>NC_056498.1:14412379-14413449 GCF_014905685.2 Nematolebias whitei
CAACAAAGAAAAATCCATACAGAGGACCTGACTCAACCTTGTTAGATTTATATACCTGGATTATTGAGCATGCATCAGGATAATGGATGAAAATTTATTTATAGACATTAGAGTTAATTAAGTGAGCTGCATTCATGTAAATTTTGCCAAATCTTTTCTGCTAATCCCTAACAGTTTATTCCGCTATTGACACTTATTTGGATTAATTTATTGGCTCGAATGATTAGTACAATTATTTTGGCTGCTCCCTTCTGCAGGAGTCCATGATTATCCATGCTACTGATTATCTCATTTATTCATTCATACCCATCTGCTCACCACAGACTCATGTTCGAGCTGCTGTTGTTATGTTATATTGTTTTACATTATTAGTGTCAACATATATCAGATCTTTTAGCATACCGTTTGGCGTACCATTTAGCATTTGTTTAACGTATATCTTAGTGTATATCATAGATCCTTATATACTGTTTCCATCCATCCAGCTATCCATTATCTTTACCCGCTTCTTCCTTTTTGGGTCATGGGGGTCACTGGTACCCATCCATCCATCCATCCATTTTCTTTACCCGTTTATTCCATTTTGGGTCACGGGGGTCGCTGGTGCCCATGTCCAGCAATCACTGTGCGAGGGGCGGGGTACACCCTGGACAGGTTGCAAGTCCATCACAGGGACACGGAGACAAACGAGACAAACAACCATTCACTCTCTCACTCAAACCTACGTACAATTTAAGAGTTACCAATCAGTCTAACATGCATGTTTTTGGCCCGTGAGAGGAAACCGGAGTACCCGGGGAAAACCCATACATGCATGGAGAGAACATGCAAACTCCACCCAGAAAGGTCCCCGGACTGGGGTTTGAACTGGGGACCTGCTCGCTGAGAGGCAGCAACTCTACTAGTTGTGCCACCATGCCTTCCTATATACTGTTTCTTTTTACACTTTATATTTTTGCTATTTTTGGGTGTAACTGGGACCCTGAGTACATACGTAATTTTGTTCCACCTCATGTCAGAGTCAGTCAGAGTCAGAGTCAGAGTTTCTTTATTGTCATTCGCACCTCATG
>NC_056498.1:14413549-14419774 GCF_014905685.2 Nematolebias whitei
GGGTAGAAGCTGTTCCTCAGTCTAGTGGTTCTACACTTAATGCTCCTTAACCTCCTTCCTGAGGGGAGTGGGGCAAAAAGTGTGTGTGCTGGGTGGGTGGGGTCCTTCATGATGCAGGTGGCATCACGTGTACCACGTGATGTGAATGACAATAAACTTGACTTGAACTTGAACTTGAGTCTGCACAGTGAGTAGACTCGCATGAAAGATTTGGCAGTTATTTTTACACCCGATGCCCTTCCTGATGCAACCTGAGCTCGAACCCGCAACCTCAGAATTACAAGACCTCTGCACTGACCTCCAAGCTACTGCAGCCCCCATTGGCTTGAATGATTGAAGTCAAACAAGAAGCAAGACATTCTGGCAATTAAAACATTTATTCAATTCAGAAACAGGAACCTCAGTAGCATGTGAAAGAACCATACACCGCCACAACAACCTGGCACCGTATTCCTCATGCTCCTCAACAGCTTGGTCACCTGCTGTGGAATAGCATCCCATTCTCAGCCAGCAGTTGTTGTAAGTAAGCCATTGTGGTTTTGTTGGTCAATCTCAAACCAACTGGATTGTGTGCATGTCCATGTTGGTCCATCTCAAACCAACTGGATTGTGTGCATGTCCAAGCTGATCCCACAGGTGTTCAGTAGGTTTAAGGTCAGGACTGCAGGCAAGCCACCCTCATCCTTCTGGAGGTAGGCCCTTGGCTCTTTCACAAGGCACCTGAGTCTAGGACTTAGACATCTTCTATTTGCTTCAGTGTGACTTCTGAATGGACCAAGGAGGCAAGGGGTTGAGACCACCCTACCTCTGGTGTGCCTTCTTGTTGCAAAGTAATGGAGTAACAGACTCAAAATGAAGGACACATGAAAAGGTAAATCATTGCTGTGGATCAATAATGGAATGAATGGATGTCACAGAGATCATTGTGACCAGCAGGTTGCAGGATTAAACTAAACAAATACATTTATCACCTAGGGAAGATCGATTACGACTTACATCATTTTTGTATTTAGTTGAAAAAGTTAAAAAAAAATAAAAAATGCAATGACATATACTTTTGTTTTCTTAGGCAGCGGAATGTTTCTGTTCCCCACAAGGATTTGCGATTCATTCAAGGATCTTGTTACCACCAAGTATGAAAGGGGAGTTTCAACTGAAGCTAGCAATAAGACCCAATGTTGGATAGCTTACGTAGAAAGTAAAACGTGTTTGTGGGAAGTGCAAGGCTTGTGTATTCTAAGCAGAGAAGAACATTTCCTTATTATGGTCTGTTTCACACAAAATGTTGAAGAAATGTTATTACAGTATGTTATAATTATTAAACAAAGAAGTTATCTTTAGATGAATATATGAAGGGTTTTTGTTGTATGTTGTAAAGTGTTTTCCACAATTACAAACATAAGTGAATAACAGGAATCCATAGAGCAAATGGTTTGAACAGATTGGATTGGGTGCGAGGTGGAGTTACATGATGAAACTGCCAGAGGAAGAGGTGGAAACAGCTGTCTGACTGAGAGACTGAGCAAAGAGGCGCCGCACCCCTGCCAAGACTGCTAAACTAGTCTGATGTGTTGCATAGCAGAATTTTACAACATTTTTCTGTGTATAAATATGAGCTGCGAGGGACTGACCCTTCAGACAACAATGACAAATGCTTTATACTGTGTCAAACTTGTCCCCCATTACAAGAATGAAGCTGCCATCTACTCAACTGGAGAAATCTTTGTCTCGCTGATTATACTGAATACATGTTTCTAACACAGGAGAAACAAGAGATGTGGGATGATGCACCAGAACGGTATAAATGATCTAATTTTGAGCGGGTTGTTTTTTTGGCTTTTGCTTTAAGAAACTATTCGAGTGACCACTATTTGTGCTCTTCAACAAACCCCGATTTTTGCTCTCAGTCAGAGTCCCAGTATCATCTATTGTTCATGGTATGCTTGTTTGTTGAATAAAACTACATTTGCTTTATCCAGCAGCTACTATATAAAGCTACAAAAGCTTTTGTAGCTCAGCTAAAGATAGCTAAGTTACAACAGCTAAACTGAGTTAAATCATAGTTTTCTAAATGATTCAAGAGAAATGTATGCGTGTACAACACATGTAAATATGAACAGATGAACAGTTTTTGGTAAAGAAAGACTTGGAAGCCACAAAAACCATGTTTATTTTTATCATTTGTTATTCAGTGGTTGTTGTCTAAAGTAGCTCAAAACACCCTAAAATCACTGCTGACAGGAGGACGGTCAATAAGTCATTGAATTGTCTCAGTGATAACAGGTCAGCAGTGGACTTTTGAGAAAAGCTACCCCACTGAATTCATTGTTGGTCAAAAGAGGAAAATTAAATAGCAGATGTTAGGGGACATTTTAAGCTTCTTTTCAAATGGAGGCACCACCCTTCTTCTGTTAACTATACTTCAGTGATTTTCAACTATTCAAGATACTATCCACTGTTGTTAAGTGCCCTTACTAAGCATGAATTGCTGTATCCTTGCTTACTGCTTGCTCAGACTCCTTGCAGTGCAGGAGGCACTAACAGATGCAATTCTGCCAATAGCTGCAAAGACATTACGCTCTAGATTAAAGAATAAAGTAGGACATGTCTTACTAATATCTGCTTCCATGTATATTGACTTTAATTCAAATTACCTAAATTACTCTTGCTGTACTGCATGAGCAATTGCAGCATTGGTTACAGATAGATCTCACGTGTCTCATGCAGTCTTGACTGTCAGTTCTGATTTGTTCTGCCTCTAAAAGTGTGTCCTTCTTGACAGTGCAGGCCAGTAACTTGCAACTGCTCTTGGCTGAATTACCACACCAAGATGCATTCAAGGCCCTCTAGCTCTGCAAGTGGCACTTTGATAAAGTGGTGCCAAGGAAACCGGTAGTACTCAAAATCAGTGTACTCTACAGTTGTTCAAAAAGTGAAGAGTAACAGAGAGAAGAAAAGGCAATACTTGATACCAAAATTATTAAAAACCTTTATTTATGTCTTGTAGACAATAAAATCAATGTCTTATTGTAGCTATCAACTCATCCACACTTGGAGTTCATTATAATTATGCTTTATCAAGATCCTGCCATGTGCACATTTTTTAAAATCCACAGTACAACACGTAACACCAAAGCCTTGCTTTTATTGTTAGATGGCTTTCAAAGCTGGTCATGTTAGTCATAGTTGTTGTTGCCATGGCACCATTAAAAAAAAATCTAAATCAATGCTTTTTTATTTTTGTTTATTTTAAAGCATCATCATGATAAATTCCTAACGTTAAAGAAACTTATAATCTCCGTCCTAACCGCGCACCTATAGTCATGGTGTTTTGTAGAGTGATGTAATAAAGTAGAGTGAAGGAAGTCCAAATCTACTGTAGAGTCAAAGTAAAAATGGAAATAAATGAACCCTAACACCGACAGCATGTGAAGGTCTCTGGAGCAAACACTTTCTGTTTAGTTAGGAGCGAAAGTGTGTTGGAAAGGATCTACATTTTTATAACCTGAATATGTGCAAAAGTAACAGCAATGGCCAAAGTTTTTGCAGTAATTGTAATAGTAATGTAAATGTAAATTTATGGTTTGTGAGCAGTGCAGTTGACACCTCCACTACTGCCACCCTCAGACCACCAGGCTTTTATTTTCTTTCCTAGTCCACACAGATTCACACTTTGCTTAGAATAGCTGGTAGATACTTCAATGAGTCACACTAGTGATCTGACTGCTCAATATCTTTTGGCTGACCTTGTAAAATTTACTAGCAGATAACTACAAAACCACAATTATCTCCAAAAGATCCTTCCAACATAACCAATACCACTGTAAACACTTCTCAAACCTCTTACTGACAAAAGCTGTGTTTTGTCATTGAAGCCATACAACTCTCCTGGAACATCTCTGTAAGCTGGGGTGAACTTTTGGTCTCTGGAAGACTTGGTATGTCATTCACCAGTTCATTCTCATCACTTGATTGACATGCAGGGCAGCCAGTCTGAGGCCCCATTTGCACGACGTGAAACCGCAGCCTTTCTGCTGCGGTTCAGCCGTTCATTTACACAACCAAAAGTTTCTGAATCCAGATCTGACAGAGTGGATATTTTCGGGGGAACTCCCAATGGAGGTGTGAAATGCTCCACAGGTGTTAAGTTGCACATGCGCACTATAGGTGGCTGCAGTCCAAAGTTTTTCTGCACTAACAACAGTTATAATTGCCCTTTACATCCTTTGAAAATAAACCCTGTACATCGCTTTACAATCTAGCTGTTTTTGTTTCGTTATTCTTTTTATACCATTTTCTTTCATTTGTTCTTCCCAATTTGTATGCTTTATTTTATGATTGTCCACTGTTGTCATCACTCTTTGATAAAATCAGGTCTCTTGTAAATGAGTCCCCAGGGCTCAATGGGACTAACCTGTATAAATAAAAGTTGAGTGAAAAATTCAGCAGTCACTTAACCCAGATTTTGACAAAATCAATACACTGTGGATAGATCTGTGGATGATGTTGATGATGGATGAAGGATGACTGTGGATGATCCTTTGTACTGAAACTCTGGCACAACAGTTTCCTGTGGGATCAATAAAGTTCTATCTTATCTTATCTTATCTTATCTTATCTTATCTTATCTTATCTTATAGTGATAAAGCTTTTGTACAGGACTGCAGCTGAGGCTCCCTGAGATCTATCATCCATAACCACTCCACTGTTCTATAAAAAGGTGGTGAAATAGGTAGACAACGTCAATGTGTTTGCTGGTCTGTAGAAAACAGTTGCAGTCAAGCAGAAACTCTTTTTTTATGTTGCCAGATAGAACTTGACTGTCCATGTGTGTAGCAGATGGGGGTGACCATCCTCTTTCTTTTTTAGCTCTGGAGGCTGAAGCAAACTCCTTGTTCACTGTTCTTACACATTCGATGCTTGGTATTAAAAGCTAAATCTGTCATGGAGTCTTTATGAAGCCTTGCTTTTACTCTTTGTAAACATCTTTAGTTCTAATGGTGACACTTTCGCAGCAGTATACTTTAACACTGGTCATGACAATCTCTTGCAGCAATAAATCAGAGGTGTATGCCTCCTGCTAATTCTCTGATCTATCAAAGAGAAAGATGGGAAAGCTCACGTCATTTTGATCGCTCTTGACCCAAGCTTTAACCCAGCTTAGGACAAAATTTGGCACAAATTCTCTTGGGTTGTGGCTAATAGCTCTAGTGAGTGATACTCTTGCAGGCAAGCAAATTCACCTCAGCACTCTTGTCAGTGATGCAGAGGAGTTGTAGTGCATTGCAGATTTCTTCTACAGCCAAGCTTTACTTTACATGGATGATCGAAAGTTCTGACATGTTCTTAAAAGGCATATGTATGGCTCAATCCTTTGTTTTGTTGTGGGATGTTGAGCTTTCTAAAGTGCTTCTCAGTCATTCTTTGGGCTCTCTGAAAAATTGAAATGTCAACAGTTTGGCTGTCTGGCTTTTCAGCAATGATTAAGTCTGACAGTATGTCCTCTGTCTGTCTCAGCAATAGGCTTGCTCCAGAAATCAGTCACCTGACATATAAGTGAAAAAAACACATCCTGTACAAGAGCTGTCTGCCGTATCATCTTCAACTCACCCCACTGCTCTTTGCTAGGCTAGTAGCTTTGTTTAAATCATGTTTTGTTTGAAAAATTATCTCTTTATTCAAATATAATAGCAGGAAAAACATACCTAAAATAGTTCTGTTTCCATCATCCAAACTTTCTTACAGTGGTGTAGAGGTAGGGCAGCTGACTTGGGACCAGGAAGTTGCAGGTTCAACTCTCTCTCATGCCCACATGTCATCATTTCTTTCTCAAGGACACCACGGGTTAGGAAGTTAACTGCTCCCTGGGCGCCTACGTAGCTGCCCACTGCTCCACCTGCATGTATCTCACGTGTGATGGGTTAAATGCAGAGAACTAATTTCATCATGGTGTTGAAAAATACAATGATGACAACACATAGCACTTTCATTCCATTTACTTCTTTAAAGTGTAAAGTGGGCTAGGACAGTAGTTCCCAACCCTTTCAAGCTATAATCTACAAAATAACAGCAACAGATTTGCAAATAGAGATGTGCAGTATTGTTTCGTTTAAGATATATTGCAAAAATAAGAACAAAACCACCCAGTAAGATTTAGTGTGTATATATATATATATATATCCATCCATCCCTCCATCCCTTATCTTTACCCGTTTGTTCCATTTT
>NC_056498.1:14419874-14428176 GCF_014905685.2 Nematolebias whitei
ACATTCCCCCACTTGCGATTTACAACTTGGGTACCTTGTTGGTGAATTGCAATTAACAGCGTCCTTGCTTTAGGAGTGTTCAAAAGAGTCACGGTTGATAGTTCCATGAATGAAACAGGAAGTGAGGATGTTCCACAAAGTTCAATGGATAAATCCACAGAACGAAACAATAAGTTGAGGGTATTCCACAAAGTCAATCCATAGAAAAGGAAACAAAAATAACAAAAGTATTCCAACTGGTGTCCACGATGTCCTCTGGAGGGCATGGTGAAGTAGACCAAACATGACGGTGTAGACCAAGGATGATGATGGCATAGACTGGGTGGTTGTAGATGAACATATATCTGTGATATATTCATAAATTAAACGGATTCTTTCATTTTTCTGGACTGAGTTCTATTGTGCATTGAATTATTAAATGTGACGTGAGACGTTAATTTTCTTTGACCCATCAAATGAATGTGGTCATTTATTAACAGAATCAAAGTTTAACATCACACATTTACATTAATTTGGCAAATTGATTTCAACAACAGTTTAATTAATTAGCTTCACAACTAGGAAACCATAAACATGGTATCCTTGCAGCTTTACAACAGACATTTCTGAAAATATCTGGATTAATTACTGGCAAGATAGAAGAGTTTTAAAGATGGAAATGAAGTTTATCTTGAGAGAGATGGGTGAGGGAATTTGTCTGTTATAACCAGAACAACACGCTCCTTTGGACCCAGCTTAACCAACGGTACACTTTGCGGTTGAAGATCGACTCTTTTACCTTTGCAGACGATAGTTCGGCCTCGGTGTAGAGTTGTCTTTCAACGCTTTTCAGCGTCTCCGTAAGGATAGTAGGGAACCGTTCGGAGTCGTGAGATCATCCCAGAACAGACTTCTTCATAGTTCCTCTGAACTTCTCTCGTTCAGCTTAGTTGCCGTGGTTCTCCAGCATTCTGAACTCTGCATTCTCTCTCCGCACTCTCTCGCACACTCTCGCACACTACTGCACTCTACTGGAACTAGGAAGTGTTGAACCTTTTAAAGAGGTCACTTCCGGTTCCTCTGAGAGCTTCCTGATTGGTCGATCGACCAAACAGGGGTGTGTTTTAGTGATGTAAGAGGTTATTAAAAGTCAAGGGAAAAAGATTAGATTGTTTAAGAACAGACAGAAGATGTTATGAAGAACCCGAGACTTCATGGAGTCAGTTCTCTCATATCTTTCTGTAAAAGTTAAACATGACATTTCTTTCCAGTAAACTTACAGTTGACCGAAACTTGACCTTTGACCAACTTACACTTGCTCATTTCAGACAGAAGATCAAGAAAAATGAATAATTACTCTGTAACAGACCTTAACTTGACTTCTACTTTGAATGAGGATTAAAAATCATTAATACTGTTTCACGGTTGATTTAAAATGAGTAGTTCACTTCAACATTTAAAATGGTTTGAACTAAACACACTTTGATTATCAAAACATTTGTAAAATAGTAATGATAATAAAAAGAGAGTGTTCTTTCAATTGATCAGTGCAGGACACTTAGAAAGTCAATGGATGGACTTGATTTTGTGTTTCTGGACTCAAATCAATGAAATACAGTTCTTGTCCTAGGAAGGCCCTCAAGGTCAGGATTTGACCTGAGGCTTAGTTCACTACAGTGGTTCATCTGATAACTAGTGCACTACAATGCCTTGCAAAAGTATTTGGCTCCCTTGAACTTTTTAACCTTTAGCCACATTTCAGGCTTCAAACATAAATATATAAATTTTTAATTGTATGTGAAGAATCAACAAGTGGGACACAATCGTGAAGTGGAATGAAATTTATTGCATGTGTCAAACTTTTTTGACAAATAAAAAAACTGAAAAGTGGTGCGTGCAATATTATTCGTACCCCTTGCATTAATACTTTGTAGTGCCGCCTTTTGCTGCAGTTACAGCTGCAAGTCTCTTGGTGTATGTCTCTATCAGTTTTGCACATGGAGAGACTGAAATTCTTGCCCATTCTTCCTTGCAAAACAGCTCAAGCTCAGTGAGGTTGGATGGAGAGCGTTTGGATGGAGAGCGTTTGGTGAACAGCAGTCTTCAGCTCTTTCCACAGATTCTCGATTGGATTCAGGTCTGGACTTTGATTTGGCCATTCCAACACCTGGATACGTTTATTTGTGAACCATTCCATTGTAGATTTGGCTTTATGTTTTGGATCATTGTCTTGTTGGAAGATAAATCTCCATCCCAGTCTCAGATCTCTTGCAGACTCAAACAGGTTTTCTTCCAGAATGGTCCTGTATTTAGCCCCATCCATCTTCCCATCAATTCTGACCATCTTCCCTGTCCCTGCTGACAAAAAGCAGGCCCAAACCATGATGCTGCCACCACCATGTTTGACAGTGTGGATGGTGTGTTCAGGGTGATGAGCTGTGTTGCTTTTATGCTAAACATATCGTTTTGCATCGTGGCCAAACAGTTCAATTTTGGTTTCATCTGACCAGAGCACCTTCTTCCACATGTTTGGTGTGTCTCCCAGGTGCTTGTTGCAAACTTTAAACAACACTTTTTATGGATACCTTTGAGAAATGGCTTTCTTCTTGCCACACTTCCATAAAGGCCAGATTTGTGCAGTGTACGACTGATTGTTGTCTTATGGACAGACTCTCCCACCTCAGCTGTAGATCTCTGCAGTTCATCCAGAGTGATCATGAGCCTCTTGGCTGCATCTCTGATCAGTCTTCTCCTTGTTCGAGATAAAAGTTTAGAGGGACGGCCGGGTCTTGGTAGATTTGCAGTGGTCTGATACTCCTTCCATTTCAATATGATTGCTTGCACAGTGCTCCTTGGGATTTTTAAGGCTTGGAAAATCTTTTTGTATCCAAATCCGGCTTTAAACTTCTCCACAACAGTATCTCGGACCTGCCTGGTGTGTTCCTTGGTCTTCATGATGCTCTCTGCGCTTTGAACAGAACCCTGAGACTATCACAGAGCAGGTGCATTTATACGGAGACTTGATTACACACAGGTGGATTCTATTTATCATCATCAGTCATTTGGGACAACATTGGATCATTCATAGATCCTCACTGAACTTCTGGAGTGAGTTTGCTGCACTGAAAGTAAAGGGGCCCAATAATATTGTACGCCCCCCTTTTCAGTTTTTTATTTGTTAAAAAAGTTTGACACATCCAATAAATTTCATTCCACTTCACGATTGTGTCCCACTTGTTGTTGATTCTTCACAAAAAAATAAAAATTTTTATCTTTATGTTTGAGGCCTAAAATGTGGCAAAAGGTTGAAAAGTTCAAGGGGGCCGATTACTTTCGCAAGGCACTGTATTTGTCATTATAATGCAAATAAGTAAAATAAATCTTAAACCGTATAAATCTATTGTCAAATCAATTGACAACTAAATTGTACTAAGTTTGTTAAGTACACTAAATCAAAAGGTTATGGTAATAAAATAAGGAAGTCTAACACCACAGATTTTGTATATTGATTGAACTGTTTAAATATTAAAATGTTATGACTAAACAGCTCATATTCAATTCAATTCAATTCCAAAATACTTTATTAATCCTAGAGGGAAATAATACGTTGTGATAACTCATCATCCTGGTTTCATTAATTAGTTGTTATGGATGCTGATGGCTGTGGGCAGGAAGGATCTCTTGTAGCGATCTGTCCTACAACAGATTTGAATAAACCTCTGACTGATGACACTTTGTTGTTGTATGACAGTCTGATGAAGAGGGTGCTGAGGGTTTTCTATAATGTTCTTCATTTTATGAAGAATCCTTCTTTGAACAATCATCTCCAAAGGTTCTAGAGGAGTCCCCAGAACTGAGCCAGCCTTCTTTATGAGCTTGTTGATCTTTTTTAAGTCAATTGCTCTGGTGCTGCTACCCCAGCAGATGATGGCAGAAGAGATAGCGCTCTCTACAACAGACTTATAGAAGATATGCAGCATCTTGCTGCAAACGTTGAAGGACTTCAGCTTCCTCAAGAAGTACAGTCTGCTCTGTCCCTTCTTGTAGATGTCTTCACTGTTGCATTTCCAGTCCAGTCTATTATCCAGGTGAACTCCAAGGTATTTATACTTCTCCACCACCTCCACTTCTTCTCCCATGATGGACATAGGGTTGGACCTGTTCCTGATTCTCCTGAAATCTGCAGTCATCTCTTTTGTTTTGTTCACATTCAAGATGAGATGATTGTTTCCACAAAGCAGTCCACCAGTTCCCTGTACTCAGCTCCTTGTCCATCTCTGATACACTTGACTACTGCAGAGTCATCAGAATATTTCTGCAGATGACAGGAGTCTTGTTTTATACTGGAAATCTGAGGTGTACAGAGTGAAAAGGAATGGTGAGAGTACAGTCCCCTGTGGTGCTCCTGAGCTACTGACCACCTGGTTAGACACACAACCCTTCAGTCTCGCAAACTGTGGTCTGTTTGTCAGGTAGTCTTTGATCCAGGCAATTGTTGAGGCCTCCACCTGAGTTTTCTGAAGTTTCTGACAAAGCAAATCAGGCTGGATTGTGTTAAATGCACTGGAGAAATCAAAGAACATGACTCTCACAGTGCTGTCTGCCTTTTCTTGATGACAGTGAGTTTGCTGAAGCAGGTGTATGATGGCATCTTCAACTCCACGTCCACGCTGATAAGCAAACTGCAGTGGGTCCTGATATGTGCGTGTTTGTCTAGTCAGGTGGATCAGCAGAAGTCTCTATAGGACCTTCATGATGTGGGATGTCAGGGCAACAGGTCTATAGTCATTGAGGACTGATGGGTGAGTTTTCTTTGGCACTGGAACAAGACAGGATGTTTTCCACAACACTGGAACCTCCTCCTGGGTCAGGCTAAGGTTGAAGAGGTACTGCAGAACCCCACAGAGCTGCTCTGCACAGACCTTCAGGACTCTGGGACTGACACCATCTGGACCTGCAGCCTTATTCCAGTTCAGTCTCTCCAGCTGCTTCCTCACCTGACTTCTGGAGACGCAGAGGGGGGAGGCAAAGGAGGTATCATCATCTTCTGATTTGGTTGAAGACCAATATGTAGAAGAAGGGTCCATGACTGAGGTGGTAGATACAGTATTTGAGGTGTGACAGGACAGCCTTGGGTCAATGGAGGGTGGTATGTATGTTTGGCTGTGGGCAAGAGAGGAGGATGCTGAGCTTGTTCCTGAACTGAACCTATTGAAGAACATGTTCAGTTCATTGGCTCTGTCCAGGCTTTCATCCTTCTAATCCTCCTTCTGCTTGAAGCCTGTGATCTTTTTCATCCCTGACCACACCTCTCCGATATTGTTCTGTTGGAGCTTGCTCTCCAGCTTCTTCTTGTACACCTCCTTGCTGTTTCTTATCTTGACTTTTAGTTGCTTCTGTGTGCTCCTCAATAATTCCCTGTCTCCCTCCCTGAAAGCTTTTTTTCTGGTTTAGCAGTTCCTTCAGTTCAGTGGTGATCCAGGGTTTGTTATTGGGGAAGCATCTCACTGTTCTGGTGGGGATGGTGTTGTTTACACAGAAGTTTATATAGTCGGTCACACACTCAGTCATGGCATTAATGTCCTTTCTTTGTGGCTGGCACAGTGCATCCCAGTCTGTAGCATCAAAACAACCCCACAGGGCTTCTTCAGCTTCCGTTGACCATTTTCTCACTGTTTTCTTTATTGCAGATTGCCTCTGAACAAGGGGTTTATATTTTGAGCAGAGAAACACAAGATTGTGATCTGATTTGCCAAGAGGGGGTCTTGCTTTAGCGATGTATGAATCCTTGACATTTGCATAAAACAAGTCCAGCGTTTTGTTTTCTCTGGTAGAGCAGCTGACAAACTGTTGGAATGTCGGAAGTGTATCAGAGAGAGAGGCATGATTAAAATCCCCAGATATTGTAACAAACGCAGTAGGGCGTTGTGTCTGTAGCTTAGCAACCTCGGAGCTGATGACATCACCCGCAGTTTCTGCAACAGTATTGGGTTGAATGTAAACAGTTGCCAAAATAACACTGGTGAACTCTCTTGGCAAATAATATGGACGACAACTTAGGGCTAACAGTTCAATATCCTGACTGCAGAGACGACACTTCACAGTAACATGTCCAGGATTACACCATCTGTTGTTCACAAGCACTGCCAACCATATCCATCTAATCCATCAATCGAATTCTTATTTTCTTTCAGCCATGTCTCTGAAATGGCTATTTCACTACAGTATTTTGTTTTAAGTATTGTAAGTAATCTTTAATATTTGAAGGTTACCATATTCTACTGTTAATGTCGATAACTGAGAATCTCCCCATACTCAACTTAGATTTGAACTCATCTTCAGAATAATAATGTTTGTACTAATATTCTGACCGAAGGGGTCATCACGATCAAGATAATTTTCTAACTCCTAAATGTTATGTTTTTGAAAGCTGTAAACTAACAGCATAGTCAATAGCAACCTGTGTTTTGTGCTATTTGCTATGTCAGTCAAATGTTCAACTTTAGAATAAAGAGGTGGAATTTTTTTTTTTTTTTGGCGGTTCATCGATTAATCATAAAAATTTATAGACCGATTAATTGATTATTAAAATTATCATTAGTTGCAGCCCTAGTATACAGATTAATCATTGTTAGAAATGAGGCCAACAACACAGTTAATATTACAAATTTGCCCTTTTTACAAATAACTTCAAAGTGAAATCAAATTTCTACAGATTAATACCAATTACATTAAATACATGTCATTTAATTAGTAATCTTTGATTTGTAAAAACTTTTCTTCCCATCCACACAGTTGCTTATTTACGACCAGCAACGAGGGTCTTAACTTCACCTTTGGGAAGTCTAGGGTAAAATAAGTCTAGGCTTTTGAAATGCTTTGAAAAGAGTGTAAATGTGTGCTGTATTTCAGTCAACTCAACTCTTCTACTATATTGATGATGGATATCTGTTAAATCTGCTTTCTTACAACCATTGCCCTTTACCTATCTTTGTTTTGGTATTCTGTCTCATTACACTTTGCTTTGACACTTACAATTTTTCTTCACAGAAACGTCAGACCCAGGGAGCAATCTTGACATATTAGGACATTAAATCTGAATCAGCAGCTGTCGCCACTCCAAAATGCTTCCACATTTCTGTGTTTCCTTGAGCGCATCGAGGAAAATACCATTTCACCTTCAGTGTCAGCCTCTGACACATCCATCGTGGCAGACACTTCCATGTCTGCCTTTCTCTTTTCTATTTTTGTCCGGTTATTTTAGTCCTCTTTTATGCCCTTGTATTATGATGGTTTATGTTTCTTCACTGGGGCTTGTAAGTCTTTCTGATTTAAAACGGAATAATTTGCTTTACAAGTTTGGAGATTATGTTGCATTTTGCTGTTTCAGATACATATTCTGACAGAGACTTTACAGGACTGAATGTCAGTGATAAATTCAAATTAAACCTCTAAAGGCTAATATTAATGAAAATGTTATTTTGCTCTTCTCCTTACCGTAGTCTCCCCGTACATGTCCTCCCATCTGCTCCATGCTCTGTTTAAAAGTAATTATTCCTCATTAATCCACAATAGCTGCCTTCCAGTCCATTAATCAGAAGGTCTTGATGGCAGACAGTACAAATTGAGCTGCCCAATTAATTCAGCATCATTATTCTTGCTTTGAAAGGTGACAGAGCTGCTGATTTTTTAAAGTATCCCCATCAACCTCCATATTAGCCTTGTTAGCATTCATTTTTGGGTTGCACTCTTCGATGTTTATTTTACATGACTAGGTCCGCATTGCAATCATTCGTCTCTTAGATGCTGCAGCTACGCAAGGTTTAGAGGAAAGAACAGACAGCAGCTGCTCTGTGGTCCTATTGGTTGGTAAGAAGTCAAAAAACAGCATTTGCAAAGCCTGTGTTGGCGTTCAATGCTACAGCGGCATTGTTTTAGGATGACATCAATTTACTTTGGTTTTACCTCATTAGTTCTGTTGGAATTTAACTCTATTTTTAAATGGTTTGTTATGGGAGCTAACTTCAATTTGCAAGTTATCAGTTGCTCGTAATCTTTACACTGTACCGGTATTTGTCTTTATTTATGTTGTATCTTCAGTATGGCCTTGTCCCTAAGAAAAGTTTGGTTGTAATGCTTCTACCAAGTTTTTTCCACTGGTTGTGTCACCAGCCTGGTCCTGAGACATAGTTGAGTGAACAAAAATCACCTGACTTCTCTGAAACAGTCATTGTAGATCCATTTACCTGTAACATAATATTAACAATATGTTACATAATATTATATATACGTGCAAATATTACACAATAATATTTTATATATA
>NC_056498.1:14428276-14434701 GCF_014905685.2 Nematolebias whitei
ATATATATATATATATATATATATGTATGTGTATTAGATTGCATAATAATTGTTTATGTGCTATTTAGTTGTTTACATTTTGATCATTTTTAGTGATTTTGGGAGTATTGAAAGGCACATATAAATCCACCCTGATATCCATCCATCCATCCATCCATCCATTATCTTTTCTTGTTCCTTTTTGGGTCATTGGGGTCACTGGTGCCTATATCCAACAGTCACTGTGTGAGAAGCAAGGGACACCCTGGACAGGTCTTCAGTCCATCACAAGGACACAAAGAGACAAATGAGACAAACAACCATTCACTCTCTCACTCACACCTAGGGACAATTTAGAGTTACCAGTCAGTCTAACATGCATGTTTTTGGTCTGTGGGAGTACCCATAGAAAACCCACGCATACATGGAGAGAACATGTAAACTCCACCCAGAAAGGCCCCCGGCCAGGATACATTCTGGCATCCTGCTCACTGAGAGGCAGCAGCTCTACAAACTGTGCCACCTTGCTGCCCGACACCTATAAATAAAATGTTTTATATTTTTTAATTAATATTACACACCAAAAAAACCCCCAAAAAATTAAGAGACAAAGAAAAACTAACACAAACTTATGACAGTGCTTCTGTAGACGTCAGTGATTTGTAACCTTTCACCCAGATTATTTAAACAAACCTCTTCTCGCTTGGCTGTGAAAGTCCCTCCTTTATTCTGTGACGGGTTTCCGAGATAGTGTGGGGCTCTTGCTGCTAACACATCCCATCACTGAGTGATCTGTGTGTGTCCTCTGAGTGATCCCAGGTTAAACAGCGCACACAAGCTGGCGGGCAGGATGAAAACACTCAGTGGCTCACTGCAGAGAAACAGCTTGGCCCTGCCGTGTTTTCAGCAGCTGGATCAGAGCACTCTGGGAGAGCTGATTTGCAGAACGTCTTGGTGGGGCTTCCAGCATCGTGTGTGTGTATGTCTGCGGCTGATGTCCCACTGTGTGCAGTAAATCCTTTCACTCTTAAACAGGCTCATCTTTTTCCTTTATCATCAGCTCTTGGTGGTGCTGAACCCTCGACCCTCAGATAAACACTGGAGCATCATCTTTTCCTCTGCACTTTGAGGTGTTTGGAAATGACCCTTTTCAATCTCTCGAACTGGCATGCCAAAGAAGCAAAATAAAAATGCAGTTTATGTTGGTCTTCTATTACTTTTAGATTATTTTTACACTGCAGATCAGTTATTTAAAATGCTGTTTAAGCTCAGATAAATCCCGTCCATGATAATTCAGTTTTTCATTTTGCTTTGCTTTTTATTGCTCGTAGCTGAAGGTGAAGGCAGACATTGATATTTGTGCCTGTAACTGCATGTAAGCAAAATCTCTAAACTATCTCATGAACTATTTGGCAAAAATTGATAAAACTTAGAAAATGTGATACTTAAGTGCACAGTTACAACCGATTACCTTTTGGAATCAGCCTCAGGGGTCACCACAGTGAACTAACTCTCACGAACACCTGACAATTGTTTTTACACTGGATGTGTTTCCTGGTACACCACAGACCACTGAGCTACCACAACCCTCTGTGTGGAGCAGAGAGCTGCTATCTAGGGCACCCAGGGGAGCAGATGGTGGGGGTTAAGGGTGTTGCTCAAGGGCCAAGATTGGGGCAAATGAGGGTGGAGGCAGGTGTGGGTGCATGTTTCACCATTCCCACCCACATTTTGATGTTGTCGGTATAGGGAGTTGAACTGACAACCTTCTGATCACAGGCCCACCTTCTCTAGTCTCTGCGCCACCACTCCCTTTTACAAATATTGAATTAAATGTTGCTGTGGTATTAGCTGAAACTGAACTCTGTCTGTAGAGAACCCCTGGATTTATTTTGATGAGTTTAATCTGAAACAGTCATTGAATGCATCACTACATCTGATTCATTTTTGAAACAAACCCTATTCAAGATGGCTACCACAGCCATGAAAACACAGAAAACACTAAATTGTTTATAACACTGTCAGTTTTACAGAAATCATGTTGAAATTTGGTGAGGGGGTAGCTTTAAGTCTATCACAACACGTAGTCTAACTCGAGCATTATCGTTAGCATTAACCCTGTTTATTAGCAAAACATCTCATGAATCACTGAATGGATTATATACAACTTGTAGAAATTACGATTGGAAGTACGCCTGATCAACTCTGGAGTGAATCCTATTCAAGATGGCTGCCTCAGCTAATTGATACTAGCTAACACAATTGGCTATTAGTCAGTCCATTTTAACGATATTGAGCTGAAGTTTGATGTAGTATTAACTCAGTCATTTAAACACATAATCTGCGAATGATATCTCATGATATTACTAACAATATCACTATTATTATTATACTTACATGATATTACGCATTACGTTAATTGCAAGGTTTCGTCAAGGAATTATTATTCATAATTCTAGAATTGCGCCACTCAAGGTGGCTGCAGGTTGGAGTAGCTGTTACATTCAATCTGGGATATCGCTTTAGAAAACTTTATTTCCTCTTTTTTCTGGAGGTAAATGGCTTCTGTCAGATGATCACTTCCTCTGGTATCAGAGGCTGTGCAGCTGGAAGGATTTTTACTGAAACCATTTTTACTTTTGGACATTTATTATGAAGTGTAACCATGACAACAAGGTGGTTTTTACAACCGGAAGCAGCTAAGCTCAAATATTACCTCAAATACATCCCCAAATCCCAAATGAGTTGAAAAGGAGGTGCTGTGAATGCATCGCCGTCTACCTGTGATGGTGCTTGAGTACCTGCCCGACGAGATCCTGGAGCTGTTGTGAGGCGCTGCCCCTGACAGCAGGAGGACCGGGATCATCCCTCGACACATGCAGCTGGCTGTCTGTGGTGAACAAGCTGCTGGGAGGAAACTGGTTGATCCACTCTGAGACGGTGCTATTTAAGAGACTGAGCTGAATACAGCTCCTCAGACTGAGGAAGTCTCTCGGATGAGAGACGAAACATTTCTACATTTTTTTGTTGATTTGCTTTGTTTTGTTTTTTTGAATGTCCAGAGGACCAGATTTAACTTTTTTAGATTTTTCTACCTGGATTATTGAGCATGCATCAGGATATTCCTGTACATCCATGAGCATCTAGAACAACTCTTAATGAAGCCAGGATGATGAGTTACTACATTTAATTTCCCTTTGGGATTAATAAACTATTTTGAATTAAATTAAATTGAATAACACTCTGGCATAAAAATGTCCCAAACATTTTTCATTTGTTTAAGGAGTTCTAGGCCTTTATTTTTTCTTATCAGGGGCTTGATGAGAATATTTTTGAGGTTAGCTTTTACTTGAAATATTCTGTATTGAAAGTTGAAAAAAATATTTTTTCCTAAAGCTATATTATGGTGTATTCCTGCCAGGGTGATATCTGTTTTTTAAGAAATTTTCACCTTTGCTTGACATTTCACCTTTGCTTGACAGATATTGTCATATCTCCAAGATGGCCGCGCTCAGAGCAGTTGCAGCTTCACAGGCTCCCGGTACCATCCCAGTTTTTAGAAGTTTTGATATTGACTCTGTGCCTGACTCCGCGCGATTTATGCGTGTGAACTATAGCCGAACCGAACTGATGAGAATAGGAGCGGATTTGCCACGAAATATAGCAGAAATCAGCAACAAACTCAAAGCTACGCTCGGCAGAATGCAGATCTTAAAGTCATCTACCTGGAAGCTGCAGCAGAGGCATTCCAGCGGGCAGAAGAGGAAGCGCTGCTCCCGGCTTAAGAGGAGAGGATGCCGGGCGGGGGTTATGGTGAGGCTACGAGCTAACGCTAAAGCCGGTAAACTCCCCATGCCGTCTCTCTTTCTGTCGAATGTCCGCTCGTTGGACAACAAGGTGGATTTATTTTGTCTGAGAGCGGGCGCCTCAGAAGAGATGAAGAAGTGTGCAGTGCTTTGCCTCACGGAAACGTGGATTACAAGTGAAACGCCGGACTCAGTCTTCCAGCTGGATGACAGACTTTTTTTTTCGAGCGGACCGCTGCAGCGAGCTAACGGGGAAATCACGGGGGGGCGGAGTGTGCATTTACGTGAGTAAAAGTTGGTCCACGAACTGTACTGTTGTAAATAGCTCATGCTCAAAGGCTTTGGAGCAAATAACAGTGAAATGTCGGCCACATTATCTACCCCGAGAGTTCACAGTGACTTTTATCACAGTTGTTTACATTCCTCCGGACGCTAATGCTAATGAATCACTACAGGAGCTACATGATATCATCAGCTCGCTGCAGAGCCAACACCCCGAGGCTCTTTACGTTGTAGCCGGAGACTTTAACCATGTGAATCTAAAGGACTGTCTCCCAAGCTTTAATCAGCATGTGACGATTCCGACACGTGGAGACAAAAGACGCTGGACCGTGTTTACACGAACGTAAAAGATGCATACAAAGCCGAACCCCGCCCCCACCTAGGACTGTCAAACCACATCTCAATCTTCCTGGCTCCTGCTTACATGCCCCCGCTGAGACGCTCCAGACCGGTACAAAAGAAAGTTAAATGTTGGAGCCAGGACAGTGGACCCATACTGAGAGATTGTTTTGATCGAACAGACTGGCAGGTTTTCAGAGAAGCTGCTGAAAATGGAGGTTCGCTTGATCTTGACCAATACACATCCTCAGTACTGGGTTACATTAGTACATGTACTGACACAGTCTCCACTATCAGAAATGTTAAAAGCTACCCAAACAGAAAACCTTGGCTGAATGCAGAGGTGCGTACCCTGCTGGAAGCCAGGAACACTGCCTTCAGGTCTGGAAACTCAGAGGAGCTGAGTAGGACAAGAAAAGAGCTGGTTGCTGGTATTAAGAGGGCCAAGGCCGCATATGCAAAGAGGATCGAGGGTCAATTCATCTCACAAGACCCTCGGAGCATGTGGAGGGGCATTAAGTGCATAACAGATTATAAAGGAAGGAGCGAACAATGTCCCAAAGACCCATCTCTGCCTGATGCCCTCAACAAGTTCTATGCACGCTTTGAAGATCCGAACAGACCACCCAGCACCAGACTCACCTCGCCACCGGATGAAGAGCATCTCAGCGTGACCTCAGCAGAAGTAAGGAGTACCTTCAGGAGGATTAATCCGCACAAAGCAACTGGCCCAGACAACATCCCCGGAAAAGTGTTGAAGGAATGTGCTGATCAGCTCTGCGAGGTGCTGGCAGACATCTTTAACACCTCACTTACCCTGGAGACAGTTCCCACCTGCCTGAAGACTGCCACCATCATCCCAGTCCCAAAAAGCTCTACAGTGACTGGTCTGAATGACTATCGGCCAGTGGCCCTCACCCCGATAGTCGCTAAATGCTTCGAAAAACTGGTCATGACTCACATCAAAACAACCATCAACATCAACGAGGACCCTCATCAGTACGCATACCGTGAGAACCGATCAACAGAGGATGCAATCTCCTCTGTGGTCCACACTGCACTCAACCACCTGGAGCAGAAAAACTCTTACGTCCGTATGCTCTTTGTGGACTTCACATCCGCCTTCAACACCATGATCCCCCAAACCCTGATGGACAAACTATCCACACTAGGACTAAGCCCCTCCATCTGCAACTGGGTACTAGACTTTTTAACAAACAGACCACAGTTAGTGAGGATCCACAACCTCTCCTCCTCCACCATAACCCTCAGCACTGGCTCTCCTCAGGGATGTGTGTTGAGCCCCCTTCTGTTTACTCTGCTCACATATGATTGTGCAGCTACCCATCCAGGCTGTCACATTGTAAAGTTTGCAGATGATACAGCGGTGGTGGGATGCATCACAAACAATGATGAGTCCAGCTACAGGCAAGAGGTGGAACACCTGGAGAGCTGGTGCAGAGAGAATAACCTTCACATCAATGTGAAGAAGACAAAGGAGATGATTGTGGACTTCAGAAGGAACAAAAACACTTACACCCCCCTGAACATAAGAGGATCTGCGGTGGAAGTGATCTCCAGCTACAAGTACTTGGGTGTACACATGAATGACAACCTCAGCTGGAGCAACAACACCACCAGCCTGATCAAGAAAGCTCATCAGAGACTCTACTTCCTCAGACGGCTGAGGCGAGCTGGTCTGGGAAGCTCAGTCCTCACCTCCTTCTACAGGTGTGCAGTGGAGAGCATCCTGTGCTCGAGCATCAATGTGTGGCATGGAGGCTGCACAGCTGCAGAAAGAAAAGCTTTGCAGAGAGTGGTGAAGGCTGCACAGAAATCTGTTGGAATCAGTCTCCCCACCATCACAGACATCTACACCTCCAGATGCAGGAAGAGGGCCACCTGCATCATGAAGGACCCCACTCACCCAGCACACACACTTTTTGCCCCACTCCCCTCAGGAAGGAGGTTGAGGAGCATTAAGTGTAGAACCACTAGACTGAGGAACAGCTTCTACCC
>NC_056498.1:14434801-14443041 GCF_014905685.2 Nematolebias whitei
CATGAGGTGCGAATGACAATAAAGAAACTCTGACTCTGACTCTGACTCTGACATTATGGGTTTTCCTGAGCTGGATTGCAGCTTGTGATACATCTGAAATGTACACAGCACTCATGAGGGGCCTTTGAAGCTGCCAGATTTGAGGATTGGTCAGTACCTCATAGCGAGCCCGAGGCTGTTTTTGCTTCATCACAGCAATCACACTTTGTCCAGGCGTGCATGATTTGTCACCGAACTCAGACCCAACAACATAATGTGGTCATATGGTGAACAGAGAGTTCATATAAAGGTCTTTGGGGCGTTTGAGAAAACAAGTGGGTCAGTTTTTTACAGGTGCTTACCCAGTCTCTCACTCCAAATGCTGTTTGTGGAGATTCAGTCATTTGAATATGAGAATTTGAAGAAAGAACAAAGTAATATTCTAAAATCATTCAGACCATCAACAAAGCATGCAGCTTGAAGGCATATTTAGAACTCCTATACATGAAACACTTTGCATATTGTCAGCTTCATTGCAGAAAGATATTAAACACAAACTATTTTAAATTTGTTGATTAACTTCTACATCTTATTTTGTCTGTCTAATTTTTTAGGTCCACTGACTACGGTACAACATACACCAAGATCAACTTGGTACCAGGAACAACCATTGTGGTGACAAGTTTCTTCATCTGTCCAACCAACAAGAAAAAGGTAAGGCCATTTAAAATGAATTTTCAAAGTTGGCTTTGATTTTACCAATATACTGCCAATAGAAATTCTCCTCCGTAATGAAATGTCCCCTTTAAACAAATTTATTTGGGGTAAAGATTGTGACTTTGTAGAGATCTAGTAGAGCGCTGTATGAATGGGTAAATGAGGACACAGATTGTGTTGTAAAGTGCTTTGAGTATCTTAAAATACGATAGAAAGATGCTATATAAGTACAGTCCTTTTACCATTTACCATTTACTTTGTGTATGCAAGTGTAGAATGCTGGTCAACTATGTCATGGCAACTGTGGTCCATTAAGTTTTTGTTGGACCAGACCAGGAGGTGGACATGAGGTCACGGAGACCAACAAGTCCGCTTTTAGTCTGCTCAATATCAGCATAATATATATATAAAAAAAAGTTTACTTTGGCTTTAATAAAAGTCAAATTAGTAACAGAATTACACGTTTATTGTCTCTCGTCTTCCACACAATTGCTGTTCTTAGCTGACTTTGTAAACACTGTTAGAAACACTGTTTATACGTCTTTTAATCTCATCAGCTGATGTTTTCGTATCATATTTTTATATGGCGTGCTTAACTCATTTGCAGAGCTGTTTATAAGAACGGATCAGAGATCAGACATGCTGATTAGAATTGTAAGAAGCATTTGAGAACAGAAACGTCATTTAAAACAGTTTGTAAACTAGACTTGTGACATTAGAACATCTGTTTGTAGATATAAATGTGACAAAGTCTGATCTGTGTCTCTAAACTTTCTCATTCCACTTTGATCATCTATGGACATTCTAAATAGAACAGAGGAAGGATTCACTGGTAGGGACATTTTAGATTTGGTTGGTCCATTTTACACCCAAAACACAAAACATATTGGGATGATCTGTAACTCTCAGTTGTACATACCAGTAGGTGTGGGTGGGTGAGAATGTGAATGGTTGGCTGTCTTGTTTGTTTCTGTGTGGCCCTGTGATGGACTTGCGACTTACCCAGGGTGTACCCTGCCTTTCACACAATAACTACCTGAGATAAAGACACCAGCTCCCCTGCAACCCTGCACAGAAAAACAGGAAAAGAAAATGGATGGATGGACGTTTTAAGCAATGTGATGTCTGGTGCAAGAACTGGCTCTAATGCTTGTCCTAGTCTAACACTTGAACCAGCTTAGTGGAAAAAACACTAAAAGACATTTTAGATGAAAGGTTAACTTCAGATTAATAGTGAGTAATCAGTTAAAATGGGTGTCCAGTTGCTTTCTATTGAGGCACAGTTATTATTAGTCTGGTTCTCTGATGAAGATTTTACAGGCTTTGTGTCAGTCAACCAATTTTTTTGCATCTTTATTAACAGCACTTCCATGTAAAGCACATTCTGTTGTTTTACTAGAAGCACTGTCTGAATGACATGCAATGAATCACTGACAGAAATTTATATAGTTTTTTGGTGCTAGATCGCTTATGTCAAATTCCTTTTTACTCATCTTTATATAGTGCATCATTTGGTGCGCAATCCTGCACCCCTTGGTTTCATGTACTTCCACCCAATGTACAGTCATTCAGTCCACAGGCATCAGTAACTAAGTGAATTTCAACAAGCAGACAGCAGATAAGGTGGACTAATAAGCTACAGTAGAAGACTTAAGCTAAGATGCAACTGGACTTCAGACTGTGATACTGTCTTATTGGTGGATGTTATCACTGTGATCCAGAGTCCCTCCAATCGATTCAAGAAATGGGCAACGATTAGATGAAGTAACTTTTTTTTCACTTTCCACTCCTGTCCCCACTACAACTATCCAAGAGGTATCTGCCATTTTCAAACACACACACACAAATACACAGCCGACACAAAGAGCAGACAGCATGAGAGCATTTAATTGCATGGGAATGAAGTCATCCCAATTCCCCTTGGGGACACACAGAGATGGTGGATCGGGAGTGACTGGCGTTTAGAGAGTGTGTTGTGACAGTAGGATGTCTCGTAGGAGGCACAGGGGATCAAGTTGGTAATTAAACTCACCCCTAGGCTTGTCAGTAGGAAAGGGAATGATGGGAGCTCAGGTTTAGTGCTGCACTCTGAAATCAGAGTGTGTAGACATTATGTGATCTGTGGTTCTGGGAAAATCACTGCTGTATGCACATGATGGACAGACTACATCTGAAGGTTCATTGGAAGATCATCAATTGTTTTGATGACTCTAATAATGCAACAATTAGTTTACTTCTTTCCCCCAAAATGTTTGAATTGAGGTTGTAAGGTGATGGTAATGCATCAACACGTCTTAGCAGACTTGGTTCAATGGTGCTAATAGTGAAAAGAAACCAGCAGATGAGTGGGTCTGTGAGAGCTTTTCCACGTTTACAAGAATTGTGAAGGGACCACATGGAAAGGGTGTGACAGGCCTCAGGTAATCAATAAGTCTTGAGGCAATTAGAATGAGAGGTGAGTCTTCAGTCAGAGACTATGTTATCCACTCTTTCTCCATTAAAGATACACTCAAGACCTTTCACACGGGAAAGCTCCCAAGGACGCTTGACAGTTTTCAGTACCTAAAGATTTGTAAATAAACTTCATGACCTCAGACTTTTCTTCAGCAATTTACTCTACTGTCTCTCCAGAGAGCTGTCAGATGGGCAACGTCTTCTCCATAATCTGTTTTCTTGTTAAGTGTTTACTGTGTGGTCTAAATTAAGATTCAAATACATGCAAATACAGTAGCTTCCTTTCTGGGGGTATTTTCCTGTCAATCATTTTTGGCAAGAAGGCAGAA
This sequence comes from Nematolebias whitei, assembly GCF_014905685.2. Taxonomy (NCBI): domain Eukaryota; kingdom Metazoa; phylum Chordata; class Actinopteri; order Cyprinodontiformes; family Rivulidae; genus Nematolebias; species Nematolebias whitei. Next base: position 14,438,281 of record NC_056498.1, read on the forward strand.
GCTCTCGCTTTTTACTGATTTCAAATTAGTTAGATTATTTTTTCAGCTTTATATGTTGGCTACATGTCGGTGGTAGAAAGTAGTTTTAATTTTAAACGATCAGCGTTATTAATATAATGTACTGTTTGTTTCTTTCAGAAAGAAAATCAACATTGTTTTACTTGGATTGTGCCTCAAATTAGGCTAAAATTCAAGATATAAATCTTTCTTCCTCTTTCGGCTGCTTCCTTCTTCAGGGGTCACAACAGAGAACTAACTCTCACAATTGTTTTTATGCAAAATGCTCTTCCTGACCCAACCACAGACCACCGAGCTACCACAACCCTCTGTGTGGCGCAGAAGGCTGTCATCTAGTGCACCTGGTGGAGCAGATTGGGGGGGGGGGGGGGGGGTGTTAAGGGCCTTGCTCAAAGGCCCAGAGTGAGGCAGGTCTGGGTGTTTCACCCTTTCCACCCACATTTTGATGTTGTCGGTATGGGGAGTTGAACCGGCGATCTTCCGATCACAAGCCCACCTACTCTATCCACTGCCCCACCACTCCCCACCAAAATTCAAGATATAAATATAATTTATAAATCAAACTGTATATAATACAGTAAATGACTACTCAAATCAAGCCAAGGTTATTTATTGTTATTCACATCTCATGTGGTACATGAGGTGGAACAAAATTGTGTACACAGGGTCCCAGTTACATCCAACAATAGCAAAAATATAAATTGTAAAAACAAACAGTAAATAAGGATCTAAGATTTAAGCAAAGATATTCTCTAAACGAATGCCCAATGGTACGCTAAAAGATCTAAGATATATGCCAGTCACTAATAGTGCAAAACAATAGACCGAACAACAGCAGCACAATTCTCATAGGTTCTGTTCGGCTATAATGTACACACTTAATGCAAGCACTAACATAAACAAAACTGACATAAACTAGGATTCATTCAAGGCATGCAACAAAAATACAGAAACAAGGTGCCAAAAGTGAAAAATAAATAAATCTACAGCAGCATAGTCCTATTGGCAGGGTTGTTCTGATTACAGTGAGGTTATCTTAGCAACATGGTTCTGTTGGCACCATGGTACTGTTTGCAGTGTGGATTGGTTAGCGGCGTGCTCTTATTAGCAGCGTTAGCAGGTCTTGTTAGCAGGTCCAGTCAGCAGCTTGATGATAAGGACCACAGTAGCTGCCTCCCAGACTGCCCTCCAGAATCGGGTCTGGCAGACAGAGAACATTCAAGGTTTCCCCGTGGAACCGAATGGGTCTGTAGAGTTCGGTTCATGCAGGCAAATAAAGTAAAATAAAAAAAAGAAGCCAAATTATAGGAAAAGGAAACTAAAGCTTTCATTAGTGATGTGCAACAACACCTCACTCTCACCCTTTCAAACCCCATACACATTAGGGGGAGTGGTGGCACAGAGATTAGAGAAGATGGGCCTGTGATCGGAAAGTCGCAGGTTCAACTTCCGGTACTGTCAACATCAAAATGTGGGTGGAAAAGGTGAAACACCCACATCTGCCTCCACCCTCATTTTCCCCACTCTGGGCTCCTGAGCAAGGCCCTCAACCCCCACCTTCTGCTCCCTAAACAGGTCTCTCTTGAAAATGAGTTCACGTGACTCAATGAGACTACCTGTTTAAATAAAGGCTAAATTAAAAAAAACATACGTCACAACCACACAAGTACCAGTACACATTTATTTAAAAAAAGTTTGCTGTTGCAAAGGGAGTCTTTCAAAGATGGTCAATGGGTAATACACGGCCAGTACAACTACACATCCTACTGGTGTTTCTATGCAGATAGCTCACAACGCTACTACACTTGTTTAGAACAGTTAAAATTCATCTTAAACACATCATTTTTCATCAGTTATCATAGCAAAGCAGACCAAGACACATGAACTACAACACACAAATTAAATTGAACACAATCCATAAACATTCATGCAGCAAGTGTCTGTGTATGGGACTAAAGTGAAAATAAATTAGTTCAGTGAAATGGACTACAGCACTGTTTTTAATTGCTCCTAAATTTCTTTGGCTTAAAACTTCTGGATGTCCGAGAGGATTTCCCAGTATTAGGGTCTGAGGAGAACTTCCGACCGAGCCATCAAGGTCTCCTTGAACAGCCTGCAGATTAATTTCCTAGTCCTAATGCCTGGAGATGCATGAAAGATAACCATTTGTGCTCGAAGGTGCAAATTTAATACCTGCAACTCCAGCAGTAACGAAACTGTAAACTTGAAAGCTGCTGCAGGCGATGCAGGAGCTGACAGGGACTCCAGTGGCAGTGCTACAGATGAGGCGCAGCATGCTAGAGAAAGGCAGGGCACAGGTGGAGGGTGAGGTGCTGGTGCATGGTGATGAGTCTGGGGTGGGTGAGGTGCCACAGAGCAGAGGCTGGAGGTGAGCAGGGTGCTGGAGAAGAGGAGGACCCAGAGCAGATTTAGTCGAGCTGAACTTCCTGGCTTTGAAGGAGATGGATTGGACAGCCAGACAGTTCTAAGGAATGGCATCTCTAACTTTTCCTTCTCCTCTGTTTCCCTCCAATCGCTCGTTTCTGCTTCCTTCACCAAAAAACTCAAGCAGTTGGATTTGTCTGCTGGGAGCTGTGCAAACACATAGGCAGAACAATGGATTAGTGGTTAGCACTGTTGCCTCATGACAAGAAGTTCCTGAGTTTAATCCCTGGTTTGAACACAGCATCTTTCTGTATGGAGTTTGCATGCTCTTCTCATGTTTGCGTTGGTTTTCTCCCTTAGTCCAAACACACGTGTGTTAGGCTGCCTTCAGACCCAAGCCTCCCTTGCAAAAGAGATCTGTGATCTCAATGGGATTTGTCTGGTTAAATAAAGGTTAAAAATAAACATAAAATAAAAGCTACAGCTCTGTCAACTTTATAGAAGCTGAGCTAAAATTTGGTATGGTAATAGCTGAGATGTATCTTCATCATAAACTAGAAGAGCTAAAACATCTTGCAAGATCTCTGAGATTGTTGCATGATATCAGTTACAAGGTGAGCACTGACATGCCTCTCGCTCCATTCCTTCTCATAATAAGATGAACATTGTTTAAAACTCTAGAATGGAAGTTGGTAGTTGATAAGCCCGTCACAGTAACAGATTTTGTTGGGCGATTGTCTCAGAAATTATTGCGATAAACGATAATATTGTTTGAAATTTGACAATAATTAGTAATTATTGTCAAACTTAAGAAGAAATGTTGGTAAATTTTTTGTGTGTAGTACCATTTTATGAAAACTGGAAGGCAGTATAAGACTGTTTGAACCAAAGGATGGATAGTGAGGGAGCGAGCAGCATGTCTCTTTAAGAAAAATGGGAGGGAGGCCCCTTGACGTGACATGGGCTGTCTCTTGTTCCTGTTTTTCGGTTCTCAAAATGGTGGACGATGGGCTTGGTTTGAGCTCTTTAGCATAGCATACCAACACAAAGCTTAAAACAAATTAGTAAACCAGTTCTCAGTTTCTTTTTGCAGAGAAAAACAACTTTTTAGACGAAGGCACGGGTTTGAACCATACATTTTTGGAGCTTTGACAAGACGGAGGTTTTTTCCCGAAGTCAGTCTGTTAACGTAGCTCGTCGCTTAGCTGCTTTTAACGATCCAAAAACATGATTTTGGAACAGATTTTAAAGAGCAAAGAGAAAGGGAGGGGTAAGTGAAGTGCACCGGAGTTGAGCTTTTTGCCATCCAGTATCAAGTAGAAAGAGAGAGACACGAAGAAACGATAAAGCCGATAAATGAAAATGAGGTAGATAATTTTCATTTATCATGCGACTAATTGATTTATTGTTTATAGCGACAGGCCTAGTTGTTGATATAGAATGCAAGGTCTTCAGGTATGCTTCATCTTTCCCACCTACACCTGCCTCCACCCTCATTTGCCCCACTCTGGGCCCTTGATCAAGGCCCTTAACCCCCAACATCTGCTCCCCCAAGCACCCAAGCTGGCAGCTCTCTGCTCCACAGAGGGCTGTGGTAGCTCGGTGGTCTGTGGTTGTATCAGGAAGGACATCCAGTGTAAAAACAATCCCCAAGTCTTCATGCGAGTTAGTTCATTGTGGCAACCCCTGAAGAAGGGAGCAGCCGAAAGAAGAAAAACAACATGTTTTATTCTGTTACAATCATGCCCTCTAGTGACAAGAAGAAATAACTGCAACAGGAGAGAACAAACAGTAAATGTATTCACTGTGTAAAATTCAGAACACCACACGCCATAACCAAGGAGTTTAAATCTTGTTGAAAAATTAAAACAAGAACTGCAATGTGTCTATGGTCAAAAAGATATCCGAGTTATTGTCAACTCAAGTCAACTTTATTTATAAAACACATTTAAAACAGCAGCTGTAACCAAAGTGCTTAACATTAAAATCATTGGAAAAATTGGAACAAAAAAAAAAAAAAATTCATTGAATTTGAAGGTTGCTTTTTTCCCATTACAGCTTAGAAAAAAAAAAAATTCCTGATGAGTCATTTTTGCCTCCTGAAGTCAAAGAAACTTTTGGTACAAAACAAAAATGCATAGTAAAAACTTGAGCAGGATTAAAACTACCATAAAATCTTTCTGGATAGACATAAAAATAAATTCTGGCACCAAGCATTGTTTTGGCCTGTATGTGTATATATATATATATATATATATATATATATATGAAGTAAAGCTCTTCCCTTTGCCTTGATACAAGCTTATAAAACAATATAATATAATATAATATAATATAATATAATATAATATAATATAA
>NC_056498.1:14443051-14449921 GCF_014905685.2 Nematolebias whitei
ATATAATATAATATAATATAATATAATATAATATAATATAATATAATGAGATTGCTTGTGGGCTCTGAATAGCCTTCAGTTTAAAGCACCTTCTGCAGATCGCCAGCTCAGCAAATCTCCTAAAAGCCGCATGTAATCAAGAAGAATCACAAACTTTGTGGGCATCAAATACACACCATTCATTGGTGTCTACAAAAATGTGTTTATAGTTTTTGTTCGGGCCCTCTTGTCAGGAAGAACTGCAGTAGTGATAAATTTAATGAGCAGTGATGTTTATTCAGTTTCATAACACTGAGCCACTTTAATATGACAGTGCTTAATAACTAAGGAAGCCTCTCAAATATATATATATATATATATATATATATATATATATATACATACATACATACATACATTATGTTTTACCCGCTTCTTCCTTTGTGGGTCACTGGTGCCCATGTCCAGCCTTCACTGTGTGAGGGGCAGGGTACACCCCAGACAAGTTGCATGTCCATCACAAGGACACATAAGAGACAAACGAGACAAACAACCATTCACTCTCTCTCTCACACCTAGAGACAATTAAAAGTTACCAAGCAGCTTAACATGCATGTTTTTGGTCTGTGAGAGGAAACCAGAGTACCTGGAGAAAACCCACGCATGCACGGAGAGAACATGCAAACTCCACCCAGAAAGGCTCCCGGATCGGGATTTGAACCAAGGACCTGCTTGCTGAGAGGCAGCAGTTCTACCAGTCGTGCCACCGTGCTGCCCTGCCCTTTAACAACGCTTCTAAAATGTTTTTTTTTTTCCTTTTGAATGTTTTATGCTTTTAAAACATTTCTGCAGAGTAATACCAATTTAATATAAATATCTAATGTAAAATAAATAACTGCATACATATTTACCACTTTTCACTTTTAAAGTAAGGTTAGGTTGTTAAAGTTAGGCATCTCCTTCTTCAGGGGTCGCCACAGCGAACGAACTCACATGAAACATTTGGCAATTGTTTTATGCTGGATATCTTTCCTGCCACAACCTGGGCTTGAATCCACAATCTCAGGATTACAAGTTCATGACACTGACTACCACGCTACCGCAGCCCATTTGCACTTTTAAAGTGACTGTCCTAATTCAACTGGGAGAAAAGATTAGTGAAAAGACAAGTCCAAGGGTGGATACATAAGGACTTTCAAGGCCCTAAATCTCAGAGTTTTGTTAAATCCATCTTCATGAACTGGAAGGAATATGGGACATGTAAATCTACAAAGAGCAGGTCGTCCTCACAAACTGAGTGACCGTGCAAGAAGGAGAATAGTGAGAGAGGCAAGCAAGACACCTGTGAACATTCTGAAGGAGTTGTAAGTTTCAGCAATAGAGCTAGGGAAAACTGTGCTTACAACTGTTGTACAGGTTCTTCTAACATTTATGGAAGAGTGGCAACGAGAGAGAGACAAACATTAGTGGAGTAAAACACATTAAATCTGTATGTTTCTAATTTAAACAGTAAACTTTACCACGGTTTATTTCAAACAAAAAGTTTGATGAACTTCCAAACGGATTTATTTTGTTATTTTATATTTATTAACCTTATTATGAAATAGTACACAAAAATATTCCATGTTTCAGTTCATTTCACCTAAAGTTGATGCAAGATAGCTAGCTACTTCCTTAACTGAGTGTAGTGTGCTGTTCTACATGGGTGCTGTTTATTAAATTTAACTTCAATTTTTAGACACCACATGGCATTTTAAGGCACATGAATAATGACCTACTTGGCTTTCCATATGTCTACTTCTTGCAGGTTCTCTTGCACTCTCAACTTTTGTAGTGTGTCACAGGAACCCATACCTTTTCTGGAATAGTGATTTGAAACATACACGCAGGTATTCGAGTCCCTGTCTTATCTAATCCAGCTATTCTTGTTTTGCTCTGATATAGAGCGCTTTGTATAGCGTCTTCCTCTAGTAATTATTTTTTTTTTGGCATAGCAGTTAGCATAAAGCAATAAAAACTGCCCCCTCTTTCAGTTGAGAGCGGTAACTGCCTCTGGTGAACATAACCTTTATCTGAATGCACTCAATGATGCCTTGACTGTTTGGAAGAAATACATGAACTGTTACACTCTCAGTAATCAGTGTGTGTGAATATTTAACTTTGTGTATTACCTTTGTGATGATTATGCAGGTATAATGGTATACCACCACTCAAGCATCGATAGACCACAACCTGCGTTGATCCTCTACAGGATAAAACAATATGATCACCAGACAAATTGGTTTGTATTTTGTATGCACCTTTTTCGACTAAAACTGGTTGGATTAGAACATACCTGTTAAAGAAACTTTGATTTAAAAGACTACATGATATTTTAGTTACTGGGAGACTTTATATAGACTCATTTGTATGCCAATCTCAATTAAGGAAAAAGGAAAACAACTAATATTTTCACTTACCGGTACTTTACATACAGCTTGTGATAATTTGAGCCTTGTTCATGAATTAAATTTATGACTTTTAGTACAATTAGAAATTCCATTCATCCATCCATTATCTTTACCCGTTTATTCCATTTTGGGTCACGGGGGTCGCTGGTGCCCATGTCCAGCAATCACTGTGCGAGGGGCGGGGTACACCCTGGACGGGTCGCAAGTCCATCACAGGGACACATAGAGACAAATGAGACAAACAATCATTCACTCTCTCACTCACACCTAGAGACAATTTAGAGTTACCAATCAGCCTAACATGCATGTTTTTGGTCTGTGGGAGGAAACCGGAGTACCCGGAGAAAACCCACGCATGCACGGAGAGAACATGCAAACTCCACCCAGAAAGGCCCCTGGACCGGGGTTTGAACCAAGGACCTTCTCACTGAGAGGCAGCAGCTCTACCAGTTGCGCCACCGTGCTGCCCCAATTAGAAATTAATATTTATAATTTTAACAAACATCACCTTTTGATGAACAACGCTGTTGTGACCAATCAACTTTTCCTCTATTACCTCATTGTCTACTTATCATCAGTGGCTCCACTCTTCAACACAGAACTGTTCTTGTAGCAGTTAAGACATGCGTCCCTCTTTAAATTCAAGATAGATCGACACCGTTGGAGAAAAATATTCTCGCGTTATCTCACGTAGTTAAAAGGAGCCACACTCGACGACAGGAGATTTTTAACCGGTTTTTACTTGCAAGGACATATTTTCAGGGCGGGTTACACAGATATACAGGAAGTACACACATGAAGCCCAGTTACAAGAATCTGCCACGAGTAGTGTGCAAAGCTTGTTTTTATACTCTTATCATTTCAGCTGAGCTCAGAGACTTGGAGGCATCCTTGGAGTTTTAGCTGCACGTAGCAGCCTCACCCAGCTCCTCATTCAGCTTTCTACTAACCCAAACATATGGTTCATGGGCAAAATTACCTAACATATACAGTCCCACACTTCTTTGGATAGTGCCTACCATTAGCATTCACATTTTGTTTTAGTGCCGTTTTGTCTGTCATCATGCAGGTGTACAGTAGCTGTTGGGACCCTCTTGGTCCTATGAGTATAGCTACTGCACACATCACAGGTAAACATGTCTCAGTCTATTAGGGACCTAACAGTTGTCATGTGAACCAGATCAAATCTACCAAAAGGTTGGATCTTGGCCTTGTGGGTTAAATATTATTTTATCATTATGAAAGTTCTTCTACCATGCAGTAAATCTTTATATCTTTCTTTTATATGATGCATCTGTTACAGAAGCTCCCCTCCCAAAGATCAGACTCTTTGGATTGAGGCAAAAACATATTAAAAAGCTTTAAACTACCATTAAGTCACCAATGAGATGGAAGCAAAGAAAGACGAGCAAAGAAAGAAAGAAAGAAAAAAAGAACCAGGAGATTCTGAGATGAGTAACATCAAACATATGTAAAGAAGTTTTAAAAAAGTACAATGGGGAACAGTAATATACTGAATGATGCTGCAGATTTACTGCACCTCAGTGACTGACAGTTCAAAGTGCTTTGAAGATGTAAGGACCGGTGGTCAAATTACATTCCTGTGATGAAGACTAATTTATGTAATTGTAGGGATACTATCCAATACTTTTATGTGACTGATGTTGGATAAGCTCTGTGCTTTTCTCTCAGTGACTGCTACTTAAGTTCCACTCACATGTCTACAGGTTTTATGTGTTTTGCTTCTTACATTCCCATGAGAGTTCAGATTTGTTGATACTTCCTACACTAATCATTTCCTCTCTTTCCTTTCTGAGTGCCTAAATGTCAGTCTGTCTGAGACCTTGTCCACAATGATGCACATCATTTCTATGCAATATTATTTGCAGTTTTTAAAAATGTATTTTTAAGCACTGTACTATGGTGGCCCTGAGGTGTAAATGAACATTTGAAAAAACGGAATTAATTTAATTCTGTTTTTTTCATTTGTTGTTCATTTACACCTCAGGGCCACCATACAGTATTGTTTCAAGAAAGACCTTTATCCACATAAAAACACACACCAAATATAACCATAAACAAATCCAACATGCTGTAATAAATGTGGCAGGCCTGGATTCATTGCTGTAACAATTCCACAACATCCATCCATTATCTTTTAACTCACTTCTTCCTTATTGGGTCGTGGGAGTTACTGGTGCCCATGTCCGGCTAGCCCTTTGTGAGAGGCAAGGGACACCCTGGACAGGTCTCCAGTCCATCACAGGGACACAGAGAGACAAACAACCATTCACTCTCTCACTCACACCTAGAGACAATTTAGAGTTATCAATCAGCCTAACATGCATGTTATTAGTATGTGAGAGGAAACTGGAATACCCGGAGAAAACCCACGCATGCAGAGAGAACATGCAAACTCCACCCAGAAAGCCCCCCGGCCGAGATTTAAACAAAAGTCCTTATTGCTGAGTGGCAACTAGGCTTATCGCGATAAACAATAAATCAATTAATTGCATGATAAATGAAAATGATCGACCTCATTTTCATTTACCGGCTTTATCGTTTCTTCGTGTCTCTCTCTTTCTACTGAAGACGCGGCTCAACTCCGGGGCTCTTCACTTACCCCTCCATTTCTCTTTTCTCTTTAAAATTTGTTTTAACAATCCAAAATCATGTTTTTGGATCGTTAAAAGCATCTAAGCTGAGAAGCTAAGCTACGCGCTAAGCTAACAGGCCGACCTCGGGAATAGACCGCGGGAATAAACCTCTGTCTTGTCGAGCTCCAAAAGTCACGGTTGAAACCTGTGCCTTTGTGTAAAAAGTTGTATTTCTTTGCAAAAAAAAGCTGAGAACTTGTTTACTGAATTTTTATTAAAATCTCTGTGTGAAAAATGCTATGCTAAAGAGCTCAAATCACAGAGCGTCTGCCATGTCACCATGTCAGCCCATGTCACGTCAAGGGCCCTCCCTCCCATTTTTCTCAAAGAGATGCTGCTCAACTATCCATCCTTAGGTTCAAACAGTCTTATACTGTCATCAGGTGGTCAAAAAAGGTACTACACTCCAAACAAATCAACATTTCTTCTAAAATTTGACAATTAATTATTGTTAAATTTCAAACAATATTATTGTTTATCGCAATAATTTCGGAGACAATTAATCGCCCAGCTAAATTTGTTATCGTGACAGACCTAGCGGCAACAGCTCTAACAAATGAGCCACCGTGCTGCCCACTTCCACAATACACCTAAAAGAAAAAATAAGGCATGGAGCAAGTGGATAAATCTCACACACTGAGTACAAAATATAAACATCAAACTGCAAAGTTTCCTCTCCCTTCCCAAACAGGAAGTTTACTCATAGTGTATTTTCTCTCAGACATTTGTTTAACCCATGTCCTCATTCATGAGCAGTGTTTAAAATTCAAACAGTGTAGTGTTGACCATGTTGAGCCACTGAAAATAAATAAGTCTTGGATTTTACTCTAAACTTCATACATGGGAAATGAAGAAGCGCAAGAGCTCATAAAGATGCCTTTTTTAGTGAAAGATGAAGTTTGCAGGAGATCGGGAGAGGTGAGGGAAGTGGCATTCAGTATGTACAAGGATTTAAAGCAGGACACATGTCATAGTGGGGATGGATTGTTTTTATAACACTCTGGATGCTGTCCTGCTTCTGTCATTCTGTCAGCGCACAAGTCCACAAGCAACATGTCAGGGTGAATAACCCAGTAAAGGAGGGGTGTCTGGTGACTGTGACATCATGTTAAGCAGAAAGTAAAAAAACTATACTACAAATGTTCGATTTTTTAATCTATTGCGTTCCTTTTTTAAAAATCTGCTTAGCATTTTGGGTAAATCCAGCTCAGCTGCTGTTTCGTCATCGACCGCACTCTCTTGAGTTGCAGTAGCTTTTATCCTTTCTGTCCTTTTCCCCCTTCCATCTACGGTGTTGCCGCTGCATATCCCTGCAGAGCATGATGAATCATATTGCCAGTCTATTCAGATGACAGCATAGCATTAGCTGTGATCATCTTTAACCCAGCATTGATTGCAGCTATTGACCTGTATGCTCTGTCTAGCTGGACTCTTACGAAACCCAATGAGATCAGCGCTGCCGCTCTCAAGCGTTCACACACTGAGCCTAAATAGATTGATTTGACCCCAATCCACCACTTCTGATCAATGGGCCCAGAGCCTGATCCTCTGAACCACACTGCTATCTGCTGGCTCACCATGGAGGAAGCATCAGCTCAGAATGTCAGACAGTTGTTGCAAGCATTTAACCTGTCGTGTGCTTGTCCCAGAACGTTTGAAAGACATGTGTTTCTAGATTCAAGAATTTATTGAGTGCTGGCTAATATTTCAGTGCATCAGAAGAAGCCAAAAGAGAACCCATCCATCCATCCATCCATCCATCCATCCATCCATCCATCCATCCA
>NC_056498.1:14449931-14470662 GCF_014905685.2 Nematolebias whitei
CATCCATCCATCCATCCATCCATCCATCCATCCATCCATCCATCCATTATCTTTACTTGCTTTCTCCATTCCAACATTTCCATAATGTTTAAAGTGGTCTCTGATCAGTACAATAGATCTTGTTTCTTCATTTCAGTGGTGCATAATTTACATTGACAGACAGTAAATCAATGTGTCTGAAGAATTTTTTTTTTTGATTTTTAATGTTTGTTAACATGTTGTGTTTATTTATTGCTTTAAGATCTTGTAAAACTGCTCAGTGACTTTCAATGAAAACAAAAAAGTAATTTTAACTAAATTAAATGATCATAAACATAATTCTAAACAATCTTTAGAATGAGGAAAACTACACATATTTTATGTACATTGACAGTTTCTCTACATTATTAACCTGCAAAGTAAGCACGTTTAAAAGCTTTGATGGCTGCAGTGGCATTTTTGTTTACACGTTTCCCTGGCAACATCAGAGCATTGCATATGTCTTTCTGTGGTTGGAATTAAATTTTCATTTTGGACTTTATTATTGTGTTTGGATGCAGGTCAGCTGTTTAGCAATCTATTCTTAGTTTATATGATTTTATATTTTTGTAAAAGATAAATAAAATACAAAAAAGCTTTTTGTTTTAAAGTCACATGACCACATGATCAAGAAGCAAATCAAGTCCCTTTAAGATACTGCTGTACTTGATAAAAAGCTAACAGGTGTGTCCTGACATGCCACAGGAAAGTATACGCCAGCTATAACTGTTCTCCCACAAATTGCCTCTTATATGAAGGCCCGAGGGTGCTGTACCTTGCTGACATGGAACCAAGAGTCTGTCCGTACTGCCAACTCAATTAACCATTTGCTCTGATGTTGAATCATTGAAATAAAGTCACATGACCTTTCAAGATGTGAAGTTTCATTTAATTTCCACTACTTTATCTGAGTATTTTCATTTTTGGCACTGTGTATAATTCTTAGCAGTAAAAGGAGGAGAAGGGAAATATATTACTGGAAAAAAAAAGTCAAAATGTTGTTTTCATCATCAAAACAATGTCATGATATACAGTATATGCTTTAGTTTCTCTGTTAAAAAAACCAGTTGATTCTGTATTTGTGTGTCATGTAGAATCAGTCCTTGCCAGAGTGAAGTTCTTCAAGCTTTGCGTTGCACTTACCGCTTGTTGTTTAGGTGGTATATCTTAAATAGACTCGGGGTGGGGGAGTGGGGTCTTGTCCTGTCCAGGTTGGGATGACGTTCTGCATCAAGTGGAGGAGTTCAAGTATCTTGGAGTTTTGTACACGAGTGAGGGAAGAATGGAGCGCGAGAGTGACAGATGTGCCAGATTGTGCCAGTCCGTTGTGTTGAAGAAGGAGCTGAGCTGTAAGATAAAGCTCTCTGTTTACCAGTTGGTCTACATTTCTACTCTCACCTTTGGCCGCGATCTCTGGGTAGTGACCGAAAGAACGAGATGCGGGATACAGGAGGTTGAAATAAGTTTCCTCTGCAGTGTAGCTGGACTCTCCCTTTAGAGACAGGGTAGAAGTTCAGTTATCAGGAGAGATTCGGAGTATAACCTCTGCTCCTCCACATAGAGAGGAGCCAGTTGAGGTGGTTCAGGTTTCTGGTAAGGATGCTCCCTGGGCGCCTCCTTAGGGTGGTGCTCTGGGCATGACTGACTGGGAGGAGACCTCGGAGAAGACCCAGGACATAATGGAGAGACTACGTCCCTTGGTTGGCCTGGGAACACCTTGGGGTCCTCCTAGAAGAGCTGGAAGAGGTGGCTGTGGAAAGAGATGTCAGTGTAATGTGTATTATTTGCACTCATTATGATCAGTATCTCTCCTTCGGGAACGTTCTGCAATGTCCTTCTCCTGCTGATGTGATGTGTAATATGATATTAAAGATCCCATGTAATCCTCTTACTGTGACCAGTCAGTGAGGAACAGAAAGAACTGGTTGTTTAGATGACGTGGAGGCAGGGCAGCTGACTCGTGACCTGACGGTCCTGGGTTCGATCCCCGGTCATTTCACATCTTGTGGTGTCTCTGAGCAGGACACCTCATCCCCAGTTGCTCCCCGGGCACTTCCAATAGCCGCACACTGCTCCACCTGGTGGTGGATGGGTTAAATGCAAAGAGCCAATTTCGCCATTGTATGGGAGTATACAATGATGACAATACATTATTATTATTATTATTATTATATATATTAATATCCTCAAGGGCTGATTGATACAATATGATATTGTTATGATTCAGTTGATATGATAATGTCTCTTCAAGCAGAGTCCTTGGCTCAGATCCACTTCTATCTGACTGCAGCGGACCTTTGGATGATGTCTCGGACATGGAGGGGGAGGGGCTGAAGGCTGGGCTCGAGGTTATTCTATAAAACTAACTTGTCCGGTCCATGATGTTAGAGCAGGTCCGGGTTTCACACTGATGAGAGCACTGAGGAGTGCAATCTTGTATTTGTATGTTCTGTGAATGATGCACTGCTCTCCAAAAGCTTTGTAAATCAATCGGATGAACTACACTTTGGTCTGTTTGGGAATCTCCTTCTTTCCATGACAGAGATGTCTGGACCTCCCTGCCCAAGCTGTTGCCCCCACAACCTGGCTCCAGAACAAGCGGAAAATAGTGGATGGATAAATGGATCTAAAAATAAACGTTTTACAAAAAATACCTTTTAATTATCCATCCATCCATCCATCCATTATCTTTACCCGTTTATTCCATTTTGGGTCACGGGGGTCGCTGGTGCCCATGTCCAGCAATCACTGTGCGAGGGGCGGGGTACACCCTGGACAGTTCGCAAGTCCATCACAGGGACACATAGAGACAAACAAGACAAACAACCATTCACTCTCTCACTCACACCTAGGGACAATTTAGAGTTACCAATCAGCCTAACATGAATGTTTTTGGTCTGTGGGAGGAAACCGGAGTACCCGGAGAAAACCCACGCATGCACGGAGAGAACATGCAAACTCCACCCAGAAGGCCCCTGGTTTGAACCAGGGACCTGTTCGCTGAGAGGCAGCAGCTCTACCAGTTGCGCCACCGTGCTGCCCCCTTTTAATTATAACAAGCCAATTTTTGTTAGTTTTAATTAAAAATTTCACATCTACCAGCCATTAAAACATTACATTATTGTTACAGTTAAAATTACAACCGCTGGTATTAGATGTGTGCCACTCAGCCATTTACTGATCCAACGGCAGCGCTAGTTAGGTAAATATACTATAAATACTGAAACCTGATAATTGTCTCCAATCTTAATGTCCATTAGCCACTATTTCCTCTAAACAATTCTGTTATTGACCCAGAATTATTTATCTTGTCTGTATTAACACTTCCTTTATTTAGGGATGCAGACTCGGGCACTTTTATCTGATTTTAATATGTACTTTTCTTAAACTCCTATCCCTCTTTCTTTGCAGTGACTGTATACAAAACACCAAAAATATTGTTCACTTTATCCTGATGCATGCTCAATAATCCAGGTAAAAAAAAATCTAAAAAAGTTAAATCTGTTCCTCTGGACATTCAAAAACCAAAACAAAGCAAAACAAAACAAAAAAAAATGTAGAAATGTTTCGTCTTTCATCCGAAAGACTTCCTCAGTCTGAGGTGCTGTTTTCAGCTCAGTCCCTTAAATAGCACCTTCTCAGAGTGGATCAACCAGTTTTGCTGCTGACAACCAAAACCAGCTGATCACATGCTCAAGAAGGACCATCAGTCTAACAATGGATCATTAGCACACTGATGGCTGTTTACTATTCACAGGGGGCTGATTGATACTAGCAATCACAGCATTGTAAGAGGGGGACAATTGAACACGGAGGCCTCCACCCCTGTTTAATGATGGACGATTTCTTTTCACAAAGATGGCCTCCTTTACTCCTCTCTCAAACCATCGTTCCTCTTTATCCAGGATGTGAACATCTTCATCCCTGAAAGAGTGACCGCTGGCCTGGAGATGAGTGTAGACCGCAGAGTCCTGGCCTGATGTTGTTGCTCTTCTGTGCTGGTCCATCCTTTTGGCCAGTGGCTGTTTAGTTTCCCCGATGTAAGACTGATCACAGCCCTCCTGACACTGAACAGCATACACAATATTACTCTGTTTGTGCCGGGGGACTGGATCTTTGGGATGAACCAGTCTTTGCCATAATGTATTTTGGGGTTTAAAAGCCACTGGGATGTTGTGTTTAGAAAAGGACGTCAAGACTCTCTTTTCTACCTCCTCCATGTACAGGTTGGCAACAACAGGAGAAAATGGAGACCCCATAGCACACCCATGTTTCTGCCTATAATATTGCTCCCCATATGTGAAGTAGGTTGACTGCAGGCACAGTTTCAAGAGTTGACACAGTTGTTCTGTGGAAAGCGTGGTCCTGCTGCTCAGAGTGGTGTCTGATTTTAATTTTAAACTGACCACCTCTACTGCATCATCAACAGGAATGCACGTAAAGAGTGATGTGACATCAAAAGAGACCATTGTTTCATCAGTCTCCATGATGACATCCCTCACCTTATCCACAAAGTCCATGGTGTTCTGTATGTGGTGTTCTGAGCTGCCAACTAAAGGGATGAGTACAGACGCCAGATATTTGGAATCATTGTAAGTGACCGAGTTAATCATGCTAACAATTGGTCTTAAAGGTGCACCTTGTTTATGGATTTTAGGTAAACCATACAGACTAGGTGTGGCCTCCCCTGGGTACAGTCGGTTCAGAATACGATCAATAGCTTTGTCTTGCTCCAAAATTTTCAGGCAATCTATCAATTTCTTCTTTTAACCACTTCCTGGATCTCTTTTCAGAGGTTCATAAGTTTTTAAGTCACTAAGGAGTGTCATAACTTTCTCATGATAGTCTTTCTGGTTCAAAATCACTGTGCACCTTCCTTTGTCTGCTGGGAGAATGATGATGTTTTTGTCCTTGCTAAGAGTGGTGAGTGCGTCCCTCTCCTCTCTACTGATGTTGGAAGGTGGTGGTTTGGCATTGCTGAGGTAGGATGAAACTTTGATTCTGAGCTGTTCTGCTTCAGCCTCTTTAATTTTGTTGTTGCGGATGGCTGACTCAGTAGCTGTGATCATCTCCACCAGAGGAATTCTACTTGGTGCAACCGCAAAGTTCAGTCCCCTGGCAAGAACCTCTGTCTCCGGTTGAGTGAGCTGTCTGTCAGATAAATTCTTCACCCACTTTTCTGTCTCCCTGGCAAGTAATTGTCTACTGGAGTGTTGTCTTACACTGAACACAGCACCTCAGACTGAGGAAGTCTTTCGGATGAAAGACGAAACGTTTCTACATTTTTTTTTTGTTTTGCTTTGTTTTTTGAATGCCCAGAGAACCAGATTTAACTTTTTTAGATATTGTTCACTTTGTTTTTAACTGGTTTTGCTGAAAAAAACAACAACTATTTGCTATGTACTCTAATTACAATGCCCATCTTTTAGATTTGTGATTTTACATCTTGATGAGCTGGCAGATATCAGAGCCAAACAATTTTAGAGTTGCTGGATTGTATGGATTTTAAACAGCCGGTAAGCTCTCCAACACAAAAACATAGACGCACTCTTGATTTAGTTATATCTTATCGCTTGAACATTACCATCATCTTCAAAATGGATTTGGCATTGTCAGACCACCATTACATTTTTCCCACAGTTTCAATAATCTTCCTTTTATTAATAAAGAAAACATTATTTCAAACTCTACAATACCCCTGAGGTACACACACAGATCTCAATTCTCTAATCACAAATGACAGTAATTCCATCAAACCTTCCTCCTGTGAGGGTTTAGTTTTTCAATTCACCAATAAAATCCACTCAGTATTTGATGCAGTTGCTCCCATTAAAACAAAAATAGTCACCACAAAAAGAACAAGACGGTGGAAAGATGCTCACAGAAAGAGAAAGCAGAGCCACAGAGCATTAATAGAGAAAGACAAATCTTGAAACTCTTCATGTATGTGAATGTTTCTGTAAAGTGCCCAAAGACAACTTTGTTGTGATTTGGCACTATATAAATAAGCTGAATTGAATTGAATTAAAAAGTATAACAGTTACAAAAAAACTATAGTGGTATAGTATTGCTGACTGAGCTGAACATTTTGAAATGTAAAGAGTTAAACCTCAACAACTATGCAGATGATGAAGAAGAAATCGTTAAAGACTAAAACTACGGTGTGAATAGTGCTGACTCAGCAATCACACAATTAGGACCCACCAGTTCTTTCATACTAGCACCTTTAAATACAGATAGTCTTTGTAGAAAAAAAAAAAATCTATCCACCCATCCATCCATCCATATGTTGTGATTAGGTGTCTGCTCATTTAACATATCAGTCGACACTGGGTAGATACCACAACTTTGATCTATTGGTGAAACTGCCCTCATACTCAAGCTGATCAACCAACTCTACGACGTGTACCATCTAACATTTGGACATGTATATTTAAAGTTCATTTGGAGTGAACATTGAAGAAAACTCCTCCACACATGGTTAATTACAGCCATAAAACATCCACCTGGATGCTAATACATCCAGGATAAGCAAGATCAACATGTTCTATAAAAACATAGACACCAAATTCGTATTTAGTTCAAAGCTTAGGGACATGTAGGTGATTTCAAAGGATAATTATAGAATCTATTGCCTTTTTTCCAAAGATTTATTATTGATTTAAAGATTTATGACTATATAATAATAATAATAATAATAATAATGTGTTGTCATCATTGTATGTTCTCATACAATGGCAAAATCGACTCTCTGCATTTAACCCATCCACTCCCAGGTGGTGCAGTGGGCAGCTATTGAAAGTGCCCGGGCAGCATTTTGGAGATAGGGCGTACTGCTCAGAGACACCATGAGATGTGCAATGACTGGGGATTGAACCTGGGACTTTTGTTGTTAGTTACTTGTTTTCTTTAATTAATATCCAAACTAAAGAAATGTTCAAATCTATGTCAGACGCTGTTGAATCAAACCAAACACATAGAATAGAATGGAGTTGTGTCTAAAATGATTCTAAAATTGTATCTTCATACTTATTAAATGTTCTTACATGTAAAACAGGTTTAAGTTTTTAAAACATTGGCACATGTTCCTATATGTTTCCCAGCAATGTTGAATAGAAGTGTTATAATCCATTATTCTCTTAGAGGATTTTATAATGAAAGGGCAAGACTGTCCTGCAAAATGAAACACATTGCTTTGAGGTTGTTATTGTATTTAATTCTGAACTAGTATTTCTTTGCTTACAGCATTCAGCTGAATCTGTTGATTTGCATAGAACATGCATTCATCATATTTCATGTATGGACATAACCAGTGTAAAATAGCATTTATAAAAGTCACAGGAATGGTAGAGAAATTGGAAGAATTTATGGTGACTCAATTTTCTGCCTTCAGTTTACTCAAAATTGAATTTAAAAGTTGTTGATTTCCATCTCAGTGGCTGACTGATTTCCATTCATTTGGCATAAGTGCTACATGTTATTTTTGCCAAGGACATGCAATGAGGGTATGAATACGTTTGGAGGTAAATTGAGGTTATTGTCATTTGGAAGAAAACAACAGCAACAATAATTGTTATGGTAAGGGCTTAGATTCACACTCTTGGGTCTTAAAGTTGGACTAGAGTACGTCCTTATCAATCACATTTCTGCTATGGTTTCAACTCAGCTCTGCTCGACTGTCCTCTCAAGAAAGAAAACAAAAACAGCCACTTTATTTCAGCCGTCAAAAGCTACCAAGGAGAGTCTGTTTAAGTTCAAGTGGTGCTGCCTTTGAGAGGCTGGAGGGTTTACAGTGGAATGAAATGTGAAAGTCAGTTCTGGAAAATACAACAAAGGACTAGAGAAACATGAAAGTGTCAGTTTTGCATTAGACAGCCATATTGGCATAAATGTATTTATATTTCTGCATGAAGTGTCTCAGACTGCAACAGAGGTTCAATGCTACAGTAAGTAAAGCTACCTGCTACTGCTGCAGTTCATAATCATAAAATCCCATGTAAATAGCCAATGTGAAACTCATGGTTTGGTCTGATGGCAATGCAAAGGTTTTTAAAATAGCTTTTACAAGAACTATTCTGAAATTTTTAGATGCAATACGTTTAATTCTGCAGCACGGTGGCGCAACTGGTAGAGCTGCTGCCTCTCAGTGAGCAGGTCCTTGGTTCAAACCCCTGTCCAGGGGCCTTTCTGGGTGGAGTTTGCATGTTCTCTCCGTGCATGCGTGGGTTTTCTCCGGTTGCTCCGGTTTCCTCCCACAGACCAAAAACATGCATGTTAGGCTGATTGGTAACTCTAAATTGTCCCTAGGTGTGAGTGAGAGAGTGAAAGGTTGTTTGTCTCGTTTGTCTCTATGTGGCCCTGTGATGGACTTGAGACACGTCCAGGGTGTACCCTGCCCCTCGCACAGTGATTGCTGGACATGGGCACCAGCGACCCCCATGACCCAAAATGGAATAAGCGGGTAAAGATAATGGATGGATGGTTGGATGTTTAATTCTCTTTTTGTCTTGGCCACATTTGGACTAGTCATTTGCCAATCCAGACAGATTTAAACTTTTCTTGGAATCAGCACAGAACCACCTGGGATTCTGCAGTTCCCCAGGCATGAATACGCCAACCCTCTTGAGGATTGTGAAATCCTGAACTCTCTTGGTAGAGAATCCATGCCCCCCCCCCCCCCCATCCTGTAATCTGAGACAACTTGAACAAGCCAGTCCATGGCAGACTCATGCACTCGTCAGACAACAGGTGCCCTGCACAAGACTTGACTTGAGCTCTGGCGCAGGATGGTCATCCAACACCTAGTGAATGAGCCCCACCAGATTTGCCTACCTATGCCCACTCACCTCCTTTTTTAGAGGTCTATGCAGGCCATTTTCTGGAAAGAGAATAACCTGCAAGTCCCCACAAGCAGCCAATGCCATTGAAGGCGCTTGGGCACTGCCTGGAGTCGAGGCTTCAGCCGTTTTTATTTCACAAGTGGAAGGCCCAGCCCCATGTCCAGTGTAGTTTTTGACATATCAGGTCTAGGTTTGTCAGCTGCCGAGCCACAAGGAGGCTCATTTGCCCACTCCCGCTTCTCAGCAACCAAAGGAAGAAATTGAAGGCTTTTTCCTCCTCCTTTTCTTTCTTTAAATATGACACCAGAATTCTAGTTAGAAGTAACATTTTGTAATGAAATGCTTCATCCATCCTCTTTACCCACTTTTTCCTTTTCGGGTCACGAGGGTCACTGTTCCCCATATCCAGCAGTCACTGTGCGAGAAGTGGGGGACACCCTGGACAGGTCTCCAGTCCATCACAGGGACACAAAGAGACAAACGAGGCAAACAACCATTCACTCTCTTACTCACACCTAGAGACTATTTAGAGTTACCAATCAGCCTAACATGCATGCTTTTGATCTGTGGGAGGAAACTGGAGCACCTGGAGAAAACCCACGCATGCAGGAAGAGAACATGCAAACTCCACCCAGAAAGGTCCCCAGGCAGGGATTTGAACAGACAATCTTCTTGCTGAGAGGAAACAGCCTTACTAACTGTGCCACCATGCTGCCTTGAAATGCTTCAATAAAATGTTATTAAAAATAATTTAATATCCTCACGCTTTCTCCAGCAACGGAATTAATGATTACTATGAATATAGCTTCACGCTGTCTGATTAGCTTTTATATCAGAACGTCCTAAGCTAGTTCCCAATTCTAATACTGTTTTGTCTAAGACATTAAGTACCACTTTTTTCATATTGTCAACTCCACCATGTGTAGAAAATAAGAGTATCTACGTGTTTAGCAGTAGTGTTTCATTAGGAACCAACAATATGCTGGTTTTATATTCTAAAATGTTTATTTCATTAGCTAGGCCTCTAAACAAATCCTTCGCCTGTGTAGTGACTCCATTTTATGGCTCAAATTATTGCCAGTTAATGTCCAGCAATAGCAATGCAGTTTTATTTTTTAAATAATATGCTCAATCGCTGTGAATTTAAATGAGGAGTGTAACAGTTTATATGAATTTAGATATGAGTGCTTCCACATTTTCTTCTTGAAAAACATTAGGACTCATAATTGCCAAGCTGCCTCTATTACCCTGTGAGAAATGCCTGAACTCCTGCAATGAAAGAACATTTTATTTATGCCTCAGTTTTATTAAACTTGTTTAATTATATTTTGATGTGCAGCATTTGTCAATATATTGTAAAATATGTATTGTATCTTGGTGTTTCTTGAACATTTTAGAATTACTGTCAGTACAGTTGCTCGCACTGAAGATGATACATTCCCTGTTGAATTTCTTGAGGAACTCATTTTATTACTTCTAATTTATCCAAGTGCTTCCTCAAACTTAAAGACAGATATAGTGGGGAAATGTTCCCATTGGACAATATTTTTTCAAATGCATTTTCTCTATTTGTGAATACATTCTGAACTTTAGCAAAACCAGAATGACATTGGAAATCTTTTACCCACAACAATGTAGTGAACTAAGCCTCGGGTCATGTCCTGACCCTGAGGGCCTTCCTGGAACAGGAACTGTTATTTCATTGATTTGTATCCAGAAATACAAATTAAGCTCATCCAGAGACTTTCTAGGTGTCCTGCACTGGTCAATTGAAAGAACACTCTCTTTCATATTATCATTACTATTTTACAATATCTTGATAATCAAAAGTGTGTTTAGTTCAAACCATTTTAAATGTTGAGTGAACTACTCACTTTAAATCAACTATGAAACAGTATAAATGATTTTTAATCCTCATTCAAAGTAGAAATCAAGTTAATGTCTGTTACAAGAGTAATTATGCATTTTTTTGATCTTCTGTCTGAAAAGAGCAAGTTGTGAGTCGGTCAAAAGTGAAGGAACGGTCAAAAACATGTTTATCGGAACGAAATGTCATGTTTAACTTTTTCAGATAGATAGAAGGAGACTGGCTCCTAAATGTCTCTGTTCTTCAAAACATTGCTCTGTCTGTTCCAAAAACATTTCTCCGTCTGTTCCAAAAACATTCCGCTGTTTTTCTGACTTGTAATAACCTCTGACGTCACTAAAACCACACCCCTGTTGGTTCGTTCAACCAATCAGGAAGTTCCCAGAAGGAACCGGAAGTGACCTCTTTAAAAGGGTCGACACTTCCTAGTTCCAGAGCAGAACAAAGTTCCAAGCAGAACAAGTTCCAAACAGTTCAGTTCGGAGAGCAGAACCGAACAGAAAAGTTGCTGGAGAGAACAAGAAGTTCCCGACATGATCCGAAGTTCTTCCGAGTCTCGTGGGGATTATGGAATCTTCCACATCTGAGTGGAACCTCTGACGGGCTCACAGCTCATGTGAGTCCACCCGTGAGGTGAGCGTGTTGTTGAACGAAGTACCGTCACTACTCCGGACGTTTTTCTGCTATCCTACGGAGACGCTGGAAAGGTAGCGTTAAATGGAACTCCGTACCAATGGAGACATCTTCTACAAGGTAACGAGTCCCTCACTACCAACGTGTACCGAGGTAGAGCTGGGTTCGAATGGAGGGTGCCGTTCTTCGTCGACACATTTTCCCTCACACATCTTTTCTCTCCATTTAAACTCCTTCATTTCCCATCTTTAAAACTCTTCTATCTTGCCAGTAAATCATCCAGATATTTTCATAAATGTCTGTTGTATTTCAGTTGCAAGTGAAAATCATGGCCGTATGATTTTCTCATTGTAAAGCTCATTAATTAAGCTGTGTTATTGTAATCAATCTGCCAATTATTGTAAATGTGTGATGTGTTTAAATCGTTTTTAATTAAACGACTCACTGTTTTGGTGGGTCAAAGATAAACACGTTTCCGTCCACATTTAATATTCAAAACACGATAGTACTCAGTCCAGAAAAATTAAAGAATCCGTTTAAATTATGGATAATATCAGACAGGTATTATTTCATTACAACAATTACATTCAAATCAGCTTAATGACAGGAATGGAAAATAAAGCTAAAATGCTTTTATGTTGGATGTTAAATTACAGCTCCACTTAGACGTAACAATTTAGCCAAGAATCTGGATGTTTTTTGCTTAGTCTCAGGTCGGTCTTTGAGTGTACATTAAGAATGTTTCTTCCTTTTAAAAGGGAGATTTTCCTTTCCACAGTTGCCATTGTGCTTGCTCAGGATGGGAGACTGCAATAAAGCCAAGATTCAACTTGTCTGCCGGCTTGCTTAGAGAAAGAACTTTACTAATTGGCTTTTCTATGTATGTGAATGTACAGTGCCGTGAGAAAACTTTGTTGTGATTTGGCGCTATATAAATAAACTGAATTGAACTGAATGGAATTGAATGTCGGGATCCCCAATAAACTTGACATCGGTATTCAAGTTTGATGATTCTTTTATTTTTGAAAGGCATTAATATGTCTTTTTTCTATGTAAATGATGGATGTGTCTTTTTCTTTATATTGCTCAACAGTATAGTTTCCTTAAATTATTTATTGGAGGGAACAAAGACGGACAATTTTCCTTTTTCCAATATTGATGTCATGATCTGACTGGCTGAAGAGACTGACTGGAGAGGAGTTGGACCCACATGCAGGAGGACAATATGGTTAGGAGTGACAAAATGAGAATTAGTTGTCTATGCTAACAACACACAGAAAATGCTGACGGGGAAGCAAAAACTTACTTACCCCCGCGAAGGGGGGCCCCAGAACAGTCAGAGCAGGTGCACGGAGAAGGACAGGCACAGCAAGGCCACAGATCATGACACCATGGAAGGACAATGCTCAAATAACATAGGGTGCAAGGCTTGCCACTACATTACAAGACCGTCTCATCGGATTGAAGGCACTCGGAACTAATACTTGTCACAAACGAGGCAAGAGGAAGACACCTGCGGATAATAGGACAAAAATCAGGTGTGAATCAGGTGTGATCATCACAATTGGGGACTCTGAACCCGCCAACCCCCTGGAATTTCCTCCCAATAACAAGGTCATGTTGGTTTTTCATGGTATTTTCATTTTATTGGGGTCCTGGAGACAGAGGGAGGGAGTATTATGACAGTGGTGGCAGTTTATCCATGACAAAGAGCCTCAGTGCACTGGCAAGGCTTCGTTGTTTCAAATTTGAAGCAGTACTGGCTACACTGGCCTCATTACCTGACTGTAGGCACGATCGTATCATATATTGAAAACAACTTCACACAGATGTAAAACCATTTATGCTAGCATGGTGTGATCTTTGAGCTCGCAGATGTGTACTTACACAGTTTGAGTGTCAGGGCAGGTGTATAGACCTTGACAATTCCACATGAGAGGGTCTCAGGAATGCAGAAAATTCCAGGAAAAAACAAACTGGTGAGTGCTAGGAGTGAAGCAGCAGCATTGCCTTTTCACTGAAGATGGTTTTTCACTTTTTCTCCAATTCAGCCATGCTAGGTCCAATAGGGTGTGGAGAGTGTATGAGAGTTGTCATCCGGTGTGAAGTGCATCTTAGATAAGTTCTCTTCATTATTTGAGTGATGATATCAGTGGATGGTGCAGTGGTGCAGTTGGTAGAGCTGCTGCCTCTGTGAGAAGGTCGTTGGTTCAAATTCCAGCCAGGGGCCTTTCTGGGTGCAGCTTGCATGTTCTCTCCATGCATGTGCGGGTTTACTCTGTGTACTCCAATTTCCTCCCACAAAACAAACACATGCATGTTAGACTGATTGGTAACTTTAAATTGTCTCTAAGTGTGAGTGAGAGAGTGAATGGTTGTTTGTCTCATTTGTCTCTATGTGTCCCTATGATGGACTGGAGACCTGTCTAGGGGTGTCCCCCGCCTCTCACACAGTGACTGCTGGATATGGACACCAGTGACCCCCGCAACCCAAAAAGGAACAAGTGGGTAAATACAATGGATGGATGGATGGATGGTATCAGTGCTTCACACTACATATTCAGGAACTGTTTGAGGAGTAGCTTCCATCATGTCACTGATATAAGGCTTGAGTTGCCAGTGTTTACAATGTAAATAAACCATGAGATATTTATTTTTTGCCCCGAGCTTGAAAAAAAAGTTTTAAATATTTCATCTTGGATCTTATAGAAATTCTTTTTATAAGACTATGTTTTTTTGTTTGTCATATTTTGAGTCCTACGTTATCTATGTGCTTACACCAACTTTCATTTTAATATCCCATCTGTTGGTAAATTGTGTTGCCATAAGAGCAACAGTGTTAAATTTAAGTAACTAAAATCAGCTGAAAAAACATGATGTAATTTTGACATTTGGATTGATTCTCAATTCTCATACATGTTACATTTATCTCTATCTATTTTTCCCACATCTGTTCATGCACAGTCTCCCATCTACACCTCTTTTTTCCATCTTACAGGTTCCCTTTCCTAATTTTTCACTTATTTTCCTCCAATTTCATGGCAGGAGAGGGGCAAGAAGGAGAAACTTGGGGAGAAAGAGAAAGGAAAAGAGAGGCAGAGAGGGGCAGAGCAGGGTGATGAAAGCCAAGGTCTCAAACTGGAAAATTGATCTTTTTCTCTGGAACTCCTTCTTTTGACTGCGAGCGGCACTGAATATAAATTGAAACATTTGTGAGCCTGTGCCTGCTATGACACCCAAGGCAACTCAGAAATCAAAACCTCTCTAAGATGGATACAAGGAGAGCTGGGAGGATCTTATTGTTAGAACTGAATGTGCAGGGTTACTTTCTGCTCCTTCAGTACTTTATACATATTGTTTGAGAGCAGTAGTTGTTGCTCTTAAAGAGAGTGTCTGTGGAGGAACAACTTCCCCTCTGACAACTAGCAATGGTTGTTGAGACGATGTCCTCAAATAAAGTATAACTATCTGATTTTGAACAATTGCACTTTCAAGGGCAAGTGTGATTAAATAGACGTTCTTGTAGTATGCTAAGGCTAGGTTAGCTTCAGTTAGCTTAAGAGCTCCACTACAGTCAATTTTTAATAATGGGTTCTCACTTTTTCGAGCTACTTGACAGATATGTGACAGAGGTATTGTGTTGGAGATGGTCTAATCAGTGACATGAGACGTTAATTTTCTTTGACCCATCAAAATAAATGTGGTCATCTATTAACAGAATCAAAATTTAACATCAAAACATTGTACACTTGATTATGATCGGCTCTGATTAATAAAACTTGGCACGTTTGACAATACAAACAACAGACATTTTTGAAGATATCTGGATTAATTACTGGCAAGATAGAAGTTTAAAGATGGGAAATGAAGGAGTTTAAATGGAGAGAAAAGATGGATGAGGGAAAGTGTGTTGACGAGGAATGGCACCCTTCATCCGACCCCAGCTCAGCCCTGGTACACTCGGTAGTGAAGCGACTCGTTACCTTTGCAGAAGATAGGTCAGCTCCGGTACAGAGTTCCATTTCAACGCTACCTTTCAGCGTCTCCTCAGGATGGCTGAGAATCGTCCGAAGTAGTGATGGTACTCCGTTCAACAACACGCTCACCTCCCGGGTGAACTCATGGCGAGCTGTGAGTCCTTCAGAGGTTCCACTCAGATGTGGAAGGCTCCATAATCCCAACTAGACTCAGCAGACTGAGTCTGAGAAAACTCAGAAGAACTTCTGAACTCCAGCACTCGAACTTCTCCTAGCTAGAACTTTCCCTCCGAACTGAACTCCGAACTACTGGAACTAGGAAGAGTCAACTTTTAAAGAGTTCTGCTTCCGGTCACTTTTGGGAAGTCCTGATTGGTTGAAAGAACCAACAGGGGTGTGGTTTTAGTGACGTCAGAGGGTCATTACAAGTCAGAAAAACAGCTGAGATGTTTAGGAACAGACAGAGAAATGTTTTGACGAAGAGAGAAAAACTACAGGTGTCAGTTCTCTTGTTACTGTCTGAGAGGTTTAAAAACAAGACAATTCATTCCAATAACTTGTTTGCGACTGTCTCCGACTTTTGACCGACATCACACCTTTCTCATTTCAGACAGAAGATCAAAAATGCATAATTACTTTGTAACATAGACATTTAACTTGATTTCTACTTTGAATGAGGATTAAAAATCATTAATACTGTTTCACAGTTGATTTAAAATGAGTGGTTCATTTCAACATTTAAAATGGTATGAACTAAACACACTTTTGATTATCAAGATATTGTAAAATAGTAATGATGATATAAAAAGAGAGTGTTCTTTCAATTGATTAGTTCAGGATACAATTAGAAAGTCTCTGGATGAGCTAATTTGTATTTCTGGATTCAAATCAACGAAACAACAGTTCCTGTCCCATGAAGGTCTTCAGAGGCAGGTTTTGACCGGAGGCTGAGTTCACTACATTCTTGTTATTAATCTCTGTGTGAGTGCTAATCCACAAAATAATGTGCTTAAAATGGCATCACACTATATATTTTTAAATACTCTTTTTCTGTATATATATATATATATGATGCACCCAATGTTCTCTATAGGTGAAAGATCTGGACTGCAGGCTGGCCATTTCAGTACCCGGATCCTTCTCCTACGTAGCCATGATGTTGTGATTGCTGCAGAATGTGGTCTGGCATTATCATGTTGAAAAATGCAGGGTCTTCCCTGAAAGAGATGATGTCTAGATGGGAGCATATGTTGTTCTAGAACCTGAACATAGTTCTCTGCATTAATGGTGCCTTTCCAGACATGCAAGCTGCCCATGCCACAAGTGCTCATGCAACCCCATACCATCAGTGATGCAGGCTTCTGAACGGAGCGTTGATAACAACTTGGGCTATCCTTGTCCTCTCTGGGCCGGATGACATGGCGTCCCAGTGTTCCATAAAGAACTTTAAATCGTGACTCATCTGACCACAGAACAGTCTTCCATTTTGCCACACTCCATTTTAAATGACCCCTGGCCCAGTGCAAGCATCTGAGCTTGTGGAGCTTGCTTAGAAATGGCTTCCTCTTTGCACTGTGGAGTTTCAGCTGGCAACGGCGGATGGAACGGTGGATTGTTTTCACTGACAATGCTTTCTGGAAGTATTCCTGAGCCCATTCTATTATTTCCTTGACAGTGGCATTCCTGTTTGAGGCCTGATTTGGGGCAGCCGCGCTCAGTCTGTCCCTCCTCAGAGACGGGCAGACTGAGCGGGGCAGATTGGACGTGGCTTGCCGGTGTCGAGTCGCCTCTTTCGGTTTGACCAAAGAGTAGTGCCCCGCTGAAGCCACGGAGCTCGAATGTCCATCGTAAAACTAACTTTAACGTGGTTTAATGTGGCGCTATGGCTCTGCAGACATTGCACGTTGCTGTCTTGTTTTGTGGTGTTTCTAGTGTAAAATACTTCCACACAGCGGCCATGTTTAGATGAAAAATTGGTTAGCTGTTAGCCACAGTGCTGCTAACTCAGTTCTCACGTTGTAGCTGGCTGCAAACTATGAACTGGATTTCCTGAATGTGAGGCGGGTCTTATTACTCTGGGTTCATGAGACACGTTCAGGAAATCCATTCCATAGTTTGAAGCCAAAATGCATCATGGATCGGAATTATCGGCAGGTGGATTGGAAAATCCGATACGTAAATTATGCTGGTATCGGAGGCCGATACCGATACTGTATCGGATCTGCCCCACCCCTAGTTTAAAGTCATTTAACATTTTATTTTTAATTCATTTACAGTGTATTCATTCATTTAAAAGAAACAAAATAAAAAAAAATCATCAAAAAGAAAACATTGAATGAAAAGAGTGCAGAAAGAAGAAAAAAATTCTTATATCTGCCCCTTATTTAAAAAAAATATCAAATAACTTTAAACAATAATTTATATTAATCACTTTAATATCCACTTTAAAGCTAGGAATAAAAAAGAAACATGTTTTGTGTTAGAATTTAATTTGAACTTTAAAACTTATCCAACATTAATAAAACTTACCTCAAGTTGCCTTTTTGGACATGCATGCATATATTTGTACAAATTGTTCTTGAGAGAAGATTATTACAGCCTCACATAAAATCAATGATGATCATGATATCAGAACAGAATCGGTTTCGGCCGATATTCAGATTTAGGGTGCATTCACACCAGCCCTGTTTAGTCCGCTTTAATCGAACTCTAGCTCGTTTTCTTAGGAAGTCCGATTCGTTTAGGGAGGTGTGAACGCGCCATCGAACTCTGTCACGGAACAAAAAGGCGACCTCTGGCCCGGGCTAAAACCTAGGTCTCGGTCTGGTAGAAGAGAACTCCAGCGCAGTTCGAGTACAGTGTGAATGTAAACAGACTGGGCCCCGCTCCACAAGCAAGTGGAGTACAGCGCAGGGCAAACAAACACGCATTTCTCTTACCTTATATGGAGCTGTCACCTGCATTGTGTGAAAAACAACATTCTCCATGGTCTTCTGTCTTATATTTTGCTCATGCTGAGTCCATTTTTGAAAAAATGACAAAATATAACTCCTAAAACTGCTAAAACTTGATGCCACTCTGTTTTTGTTTTTATTTCCAAAAGAAGAAGAAGTGTCTTCAGAGGTTTTTGTGTCGTTTCTTTCAGTAGTTCTTAGTGCATGGCGTCCTCTCTTAGCTCTGTGTTCTCGCTGTAAGAAGAAGTGTGGTCAAACTTGTTCGCTAGCTTGAGTTCGCTGCCTGGGAACGGACTCCTCTCGTGTTAGCTCGGTAACAGCGGGGCTTTCCCTCCTCGCACAAACAACTTTTATTATCATAATTATCATAATCATTATTATTATTATTATTATTATTATATTATTATTATTATTATTATTATTATAATTATTATTATTATTATTATTATTATTATTATCATCATCATCAACATTATCATCATCCGCAACAACATTATCATCATCATCATTATCATCAACATCATCATCATCATCATCATTCACACCAACAACAACATTATCATCATCATCATCATTATCATCATCATCATTGTTATTATTATCATCATTGTCATCATTTTCATCATTATTATTATATTATTATTATATTATTATTATTATTATTATTATTATTATGAGAATCATCATAGTCATCATCATTATAATAATAATAATAATTATTATTATTATTAGTATCATACTAACCCTCACTACCCTGGTGGCAATTCCTCCTGCCTGAAGACTACCACCATCATCCCAGTACCAAAGAGCTCTACAGTGACTGGTCTGAATGACTACTGGCCAGTGGCCCTCACCCCGATAGTCGCTAAATGCTTCGAAAAACTGGTCATGACCCACATCAAAACAACCATCAACATCAACGAGGACCCTCAACAGTATGCATACTGCAAGAACTGATCAACAGAGGATGCCATCTCCTCTGTGGTCCACACTGCTCTCACCCATGTGGAGCAGAAGGACTCCTACGTCCGTATGCTCCCCATCCTGAGCAAGCATCTTAGCATCTCTTCACGTACCATTTAAATTTATGCTTTCCTATAGAGAAATATCAAAGAATTATTTATTTCACAGCTACATTTCCCAGGTGAAAACCGTCTAAAGAATCTAAATAAGACCTAAGATAAATCTCTTTTTTAATGCCATGATGTATGAGAATGCCTCGGGAAAACATCTCCTTTGACACTTTCTGACTACTGCAGTCACACTGAACTTTTGTCAGAACTGTCTTTTCTATGAATTTTCAAACTGTCTACACTTTTAAAAGAAAGATACAGCAAAAATACCACCAGCTAAAATACCAGTAAGGAGCTGTATTTATCATTTTAACAACCTGTAATTCAGACATTAGGGAGACGTTGAACTCTGACCGGAAAAGGAAATGCTGCTTTCTCATGACTTCAGTTGATAATTAATTATTTTGTCTTAAATATGATTAATTACTCATTGTAGGCAGTAGTATAAGCATTCCTGCAATTTTTAATTGCCATCAGTCTAAAACTCTTTAAACCATTTATAAAACATTTATTAAAAGTTGAGTACATTTGAAAAAGAAGCACTTCATAGTTCCAGGAGAAAGTCTTAGGGCTTTCAAGGCCCACATTATCTGAACAATCAACTGTGGAAAAAATGCTTTCAAACAAATTTGTTTGAAACACAGTTTAATCCTAACAAAAGGAATTGATGGTTTGCTAGTTTCTTTGCTAAGTAGCAATCATCAAATCACTGCACGGCAGCGATAGACAGACTTTGGAAGAGAGTCGACTGCTTTTCATCTTGTGTTACGTACTCCTTAAAATGAAAGTGTGGATCGAACAGACTCAGTGTTTTGGTTTAAAGCTAGATTACATTTACAAACCTGTGGCAGTTTTTCCAGCAGGTTGCATTAGTCAACAACCAATTGAATAAATTAAGAATTTATAATGTCAATGCGGTTTACTCCCAACTTAATTTTGCCAAGTGTACTAAGCATTTATTTAATTTATTTGGAATATAAAATTCTACATTATGTAGATTGTTTGTATTTCATCAGGCTTATGAATGTTAGGTTAGGTTAAGGGAAATGTCAACCCCATCTCGGATCATCTGACAAGCCTTTAAAAAGCCTGTTCAGTTTAAATTTAAAAATCGTAAGATATATGTTTATACTTTAAGTTAAACAGCATGGGTTCTTTTCCAGCTTATTGTGATTAACTGATTTTTAAAGTGAAAAGTTGCCCTAAATCAGTAAAATTGTTTTTCTATCTGTACAATAGGCCTCCAACCATCCATCCATCCATCCATCCATCCATTATACAAAGTATTTATCTGCCCAAAAAGGAAGAAGCAAGTAAAAGATGATAGATAGATAGATAGATAGATAGATAGATAGATAGATAGATAGAT
>NC_056498.1:14470672-14483087 GCF_014905685.2 Nematolebias whitei
GATGGATGGATGGATGGATGGATGGATGGATGGATGGATGGATGGATAAGTTTAATAAAGTGTGAGTTTGATTCTTGTCATTGAGAAGCAGAGGAATAAATAACCAGGCTTGTGGTGCTTCTGCAGGACAGTATTAAAAATTGGTCTTATTTGCTGTTGAGCTGAAATCAATGGAACATGCTGAGAAGCCGGGCTCTGCCACTCCAACGTTTCAGCTACCGCTGCTGGCTCACGTGCGCTCGCCCAGCACGCTCACCTCTTTTATATCTTTCTAATCATTTTGAAGGGACCACAAAGAATAGGAAACATTGATCCAATGCTGTTATTTAGCCTCGTTCTCTCTGATTTGTTAGATTTTTTTTACCTAATTTCTGTTTCGGCGTTGGATGCTATTTGGTTGTGGTAAAGCAGATGTCCATGTTCCATGATGATGGTGTTCCATGTCCTCAGTAGGAATCTCAACTGCTTCCTGATGTGGATAAAGAAGAACATGAAGTGGTTTGCCCATATAATGAGAGCCAAGGGAACTCTGTCAAACTTAATTCTTCAGGGGAAATCTGAAGGAACCCGTAAAAGGACAGATTAAAATACTGTATAAGCACAACACTTTTGATCTTGCGCCCATTTTTCATGAGCTCGTCTCAAAGATCTAAAACTGAATTTGTCCATAACAGGCGTTTTCTCTCAAGTGATGTTCACAATTTTATTGGCCTGCCCTGCCGTCAGCATACCAACGACATGTGTCCTCAAAACTCGTAACATCGGTGGCGATGCAACTGCACATTTTAGAGTGGCCCTTTATTGTGGTCAGCCTAAGGCACACCTAAACAATAATCATGCTGTCTAATGAGCATCTTGATATGCCACACCTGTGAGGTGCATGGATTATCAAGACAAAGGAGAAGTGCTCACAAACACAGATTTACAAACATTTATGAACCATATTGGAGAGAAAAAGGTCAAATGTGGACATAGAAAAAAGTTTTAGATCTTTGAGTTCAGCTCATGAAAAATGGGAGCAAAAACAAGTGTTGCATTTTTGTTTTTGTTCAGTACATGATACTATAGTTAGTGTTGGACCTTATCAGCATGTATTTGAGTTAGTTTTAACCTTCAGTGCGTTCTGAAACTGTTCTGTTCCCCGTCGTATTATGGGGGAAGCTGTTTGAAGAAGCCAGGCTGGACCAGGACGCTCCAATTAACTGCAGTCAGGAATGACACGAAGCCTTCCTCATCCCTCACTAAGGACCATCTGCATTACAGCAACTCCTCTTCATCACTGTTTTTCCTGCCTGTGGTGTGTTTGTGACACTTTCACCTCCCAGGGTCAGCATGAATATTTTGTTGAGCGACTGGTTTCAGCATTTTTATATTTTTTTGTGGCAGATTTAGTTTCATGTTACTATCGGAGCCACCACCACAGACGCCCTCAGCACCACTAATGAGGCCTCGTGATGTGCTGCCAGCTTACCTTAAATTAAAAAAAAAAGGTCTGTAGAGAGAAATGATTGGCTACTTAAAAAAAAAAAAGGACTTGACCTTCTCCTCGCTCGTTGGCGGCTCATCAGTCGTGACCGGAAGAAAACCCATCGACTGCAGACCATTATAGTTTTCTACTTTTCCTGGAAACTATTTACTGGGTTGTTTTGGAGATCTGATTACTTTGTACAAACTGTAATGCATCAACAAAAAGTTCATTGAATAAATAACAATACAACAAATGATATTATTTTATTATTTAAATATTATATAATCATAACAATAATAAACAATGAAATGATGACATTTCTAAATTTGTAATGCATCTTTATTGGTTCAACTTGGGAAGTGTTTTAATCACCCAAAACTTTGTGCTACTGTCCGCCACGGAAAGGTCAAAGGGCAGACACTGACTGACTGTATGTGTGCACGTGTTCATTACAGAGTCAGAGTCAGAGATGATTTATTGTCATTACAGCTACGTACAAGTACATATTGAAACGAGACAGCGTTCCTCCAGGATCACGGTGCAACATAGAGCATAACATGCAAAACAATACAACGCACAGTGCAGATACAAAACAGAATAATAAATGCAAAAAGACATCCAACCTAATCTAAGTATTTCAATCTAAACAAGTAATTAAGAGACAAGACTAGAGGCACATGTTGATTAATTATTACTATGTGTACATGGTACTGCACATGAGGTAGAAACATGTTCTGATGTGGTTAGCAGCGTAAAGTTGTTCTGTTTTTATAGCAGCAGGACTCATTTGTCTGTCATGTTAGAATTATACCTCATGAACCACTAGACAGAATTTAACATATCACTCCGATAGTAATCAGTGGATTTATGTGTACAACTGAGAGTGTTTGAGTCAACCCAAATCAAGATGGCCACATCAGCGAAACAATATTTGCAACCACAAAACTAGCTCCAAGTTTACATATTGGACAGATATTTTTTGCTTAAATTTGGTGTGGTAGAAGTTTTTTCATTCATTCAACCTTTATTTATACAGGTTAATCCCATTGAGCCTCGCGGTCTCGTTTACAAGAGAGACCTGCTTTAAACAAAGAGTGATGACAACAATGGACAATCCTAAAAGAAAGCGAGTAAATTGAGAAGAACAAATGAAAGAAAATGGCATAAAAAAATGAAATTAAAACATTCATTCAACCTTTATCTTAGACAGGTAAATCCCATTGAGCCTCGAGGACTCATTTACAAGAGAGACCTGATTTCAACCTGATTCAAAACAGCTAGGTTGTAAGGCGATGTAGAAAACTAAAAACAGGAACATGTCTGCATTGGTTTTTGCAGGAACTTAACAGATGTTTAAAGCCACTTAGAAAGGTCAAGGTTGAGAGTTTCAGATCTTTTTGTAAGATATTCCAGGAAACAGGAGCGGAGTAGGAGAAGGTCCTTTTGCCTTGTTCAGTTCTCACTGAGGGAACACTGCAGGTAATAATGTTCTGGGAGCGCACGCTGTAGCTGCACTCACTCAGAGACATGTAGGAGGAGATGTATGAAGGCAGCAGACCAAGAAGTGATTATCAGTGAAGTTGGGCATCATCTCTAACACCTACTCCAACTGATGTTCAATGTGCAATATTCTCTTGTTAAGACCCTAATTATTAGATTCAGCCCTCCTTTTTGTTAGCAAAATATTTCATGAACCACTGGTTAGATTTTAGAAAGCTATCATTGGACAACATGACATGGCAGCTACAACTATTTAATTTTAGCAAATACAATAATGGCTATAACAACCGAAATAATAATAATGTGTTGTCACCACTGTATGTTCCCATACAGTGGTGAAATTGGCTCTCTGCATTTAGCCCATCCACCACAAGGTGGAGCAGTGGGCAGCTGTGGAGGGCGCCAGGGGAGCAACTGGGGATAATGTGTCCTGCTCAGACACCACGAGATGTGCAATGGCTGGGGATCAAACCTGGGACTTTTGGGTCTCAAGTTGGCTGCCTTGACTCTACACCATTGTGGTCCCAATTATTTATAAAAATTAATTAGTAATTATTAGTAATTATTAGTAGTAGTAGTCATTAATAATAATACTTTGTATTAGTAGTAGTAGTAGTAGTAATATAAATTACAGTTATTGAACCATATTTTGATGTGGTCATTGACAAAACCTATTTTAAACACTAACACACCTGGGAAGGTCTCACAATATTCCATGAAATATGCATATTGTTAATTATGAGATCTTTATCAAAACGACTACGGTATATGTGTCGTACCTCAACTAAGAATTATCTTAAGTCAAGTCAAGTCAACTTTATTTATAAAGCATGTTTAAAACAGCAGCCATTACCAAAGTGCTTAACAATAAAAATCAATGGGAGTAATTTAATGAGAAAAACAAACAAACAAAAAAACAACTAAAATAAAACCAAAAATTAATTGAAAGCATCAAAAGAAAAGCATAAAAAACACAGAACAATAAAATACTGAATCAACTCACACTGTGTTACCTGTCAGTGAATACAGGTGTGTTTTAGGGAGAGATTTAAAAACAGGGAGTGAACTGGTCTGTTTAATCAAAATAGTTCATGCTCAACAATCCAGGTATACAATCCAACAATTTTCAGTCAGGTCATCTAGACAGTTTCTTTTTTTGCTGAAACGTTTCACCTTCCATCCGGAAGGCTTCATCAGCCAAGGAATCACACAACACAGACACAACAGGAAGAGGGTCAGCATCGGAGGAGGGGGCATGCCAAAGACACCATCTTAGCACCAACACAACTGGTTTGTTCCATTTTGGAGTAAGCTGTTTGGGGGAAGAATCAATTTTGTGTTGTGTGTTTCCTTTACTGATGAAGCCTTCTGGATGGAAGGTGAAACATTTCAGCAAATAAAGAAACAGTCCAGATGACCTGACTGAAAAATGTTGGTCTGTCTAATGTTGGGTGGCAGATTGTTCCAGAGTTTAGGGCCCACGACTGAAAAAGCCCGATCTCAACCGATACATCCGGTTGGATGTACTGCCCGATTGAAGGAGATCGGTGAAATTCATTGATTCAGGAAATGCTAGGCCTTTACTAGTTTATTTTCTGTTTAGCCTTGTCATTCTGTATGATGAGGACTCAGTTAGACTCAGTCAGTTATCAGTTTTGACTCTAGCTGCTTCTCAAACCAGCCTCACACCGAGGTTCTCTAACTGCTGAATAAATAAGAGCCAGTGGCTTGTGTGTGTAAGGAGTTTTGCTCTAAACTCCAGGCTCCAAAGGCTTTGCCTGAAATCTGTAAAGCACACAGAGCACATTGCATTTCCTCTGGCGGGACTTAGAGATGATGAACGACATGATGAAAGAAGAATAAACATCAATTGAGGGGAGGGAAGGAGAATTTCTCTGGTGCAAATTCATGCTACAGCTGCTGCTGCAAGATTGCTCTGAGAGACAGTGATGGGAGGAGAGAATATTGATGGAAAATGAACGTTACCGAGACAAAAGTCGTGTGACAGACAAAGAGCGCAGGAAAATAGAGCCGTGGCCGAAGTTATGTGTCTGCCAGAGGAGTGCCGATGACAGGCAGCCTCATTATTCTCATTCAAGTGTCAGCGGCTGAATCGCTGCTCATTTGTTTTGGGACCCATTAAAATTTCGTCCTGGGGACTCAGACCTTGTTACCTCTGCTACTTCAACTGAATCAGATGATAAACAGCAGAGGAGAGTTAATTTGGAAGTGTGTGTTTGTTAGGACAAGATCCCATAAAGATGACAAATTGAATGTTTCATCTGGTATGTTAGAACCTCTTTTGTGTTTTTAGCATGTTTCAACACAACATACATCAGAGAGCAGACATGTCCATAAGGTTCTCTGTCCCTATATACTGTACACACACACGTGCGTGCATGCACGTTCTTGTAAACATACTTTTTGGGGACTTTGCATTGACGTCCATTCATTTTCTATAGCCTAACCCTGACCCTAACCCTAACCCATCCACAATTCATACCTTAGTCCTCAACCTTTAACCTCTTTAAATCACTTCTTGGTCTGTTGCCTTCATACATCTCCTCCTACATGTCTCTGCGTGAGTGCAGCTACAGCGTGCGCTCTCAGGACATTATTACCTGCAGTGTTCCCTCAGTGAGGACTGAACTAGGCAAAAGGGCCTTCTCCTACTCCGCTCCTGTTTCCTGGAATATCTTACAAAAAGATTTGAAGCTTTCGACCTTGACCTCTCTAAGTGGCTTTAAGAATCTGTTAGACTCCTGGCAGGGACCAATGCAGACATGTTCCTGTTTTTAGTTTTCTACCTTCACCTTATAATCTAGCTGTTCTTGTTACTTTTTTTGCCATCTTATTTGTATTTTTTTTTTAAAATCTGTATGCCGTTTTATAACTGTCTATTGTTGTTGCTGTTGTCCATTGATGTCATCATTCATTGTTGAAATCAGGTCTCTCTTGTAAACGAGTCCTCGAGGCTCAATGGGATTTACCTGTCTAAATAAAGGTTGAATGACAAAACCTAACCCCCCAATGAGACTTCTCCTTATGGGGACCTGGCTCCCCTTCTACCTTTATTTATACAGGCTAGACTCATTTACAAGAGGGACCTGTTCCAGACAGAACATATAAAGTACAGACAACAATAACAGTAAACAATAGCAACAATAAACTACAGTAAAGGCTTTGGTCCCCATGAAGGGCAGTTGGTTCCCACAGTGCATGATTTTTTTGTAAAATTGATCCCTACAAGTTCATTAGAAACAAAAACGCACACACACAAACAAAAGTAAAATTAAAAATACATGCTTTTTCATGCCCATTGTACTTACTGCTCGGGTGTTGCAGATACTCTGGTATCAGTGTATTTTTTTCAGATTTACACTCCTGTCCAACACAAGGCACGTGTTGTGGTTGTAAAGGATTTTTCATAAAAAATTCAACACCGGTTTGTGTTCTCGCAGTCACTGAATGATAATCTGTCCAAACATGGATACCATTGATATCATCATGAACTGCTACAAATAAAAACAATGGCACACACATGACTGGACTTATGACTATGAGTAGGGCCTGAAATTTTGGTGACAGCAAATGTAGGCTGAACAAAAATATCTCTTCACTGATGAATCCCTGTTTTCAGTGGACAGGGCAGATGTATGACATTGTGTGGGTGAGCAGTTTGCTGATGTCAGTGTTGAAAACCAAGAAGCCCGTGGTGGTGATGGGGTATGGCATGGATAGGCACATGTTATGAACAATGACCACAGGGCTTTGGTTGTGAGGTTGGTTGGATGTACTGCCAAACTGTCTGATCATGGACATTCCTGCAGTCAGCATTTCAACTGCACGCTCCCTCAAAGCTTGTGACATCTGTATCATTGTGCTGTGTGATGAAACTGAACTTTTTAGAGTGGCCTTTTATTGTGGTCAGCCTAAAGCACACCTGCGCAGTAATCGTGCTGTCTAATCAACATCTTGATATGCCACACCTGTGAGGTGGATGGATTATCTTGGCAAAGGAGAAGTACTCACCAACACAGATTTACACACATTTTGTATTTGAGAGAAAAAGGCCCGTTGTGGACATAGAAAGTCTTTGATCTTTGAGTTCAGCTCATGAAAAACAGAAGCAACAGCAAGTGTTGTGTTTATATTTTAGTTCAGTATATTTTGATGATTTTTTGATAATTATTGTGCCTGGTGATAGTGATTCAGAGGTTTATTTGCTCATCCGACCATATTTTGCTGATTGCCAGTGACTGATATTTTATGTCATCTTCATGTAAAAATGTGTTGCAGCCTCAAGCCACTTTTTAAAAACAAATTAGGTTTGACCTTCCCATCACACAGACACAGTGATGTCTCCAGCTATCACTGTGCAAAAGGTGGGGGACAGGTCTCCAGTCCATCACAGGGACACATAGAGACAAATGAGATAAACAACCATTCACTCTCTCACTCACACCTAGGGACAATTTAGAGTTACCAATCAGTCTAACATGCATGTTTTTGGTCTGTGGGAGGAAACCGGAGTACCTGGAGGAAAGAGAAGTGGTTCTGTGCAGACCAAAAGTGGGCGTTTCTGGAGAATAGGCATTTGTAGGGAGCAAACACTGATTGGCTAACTGTATTTTCTGGCTCTTTAGGTAAATTACACCAGCTCTTTTTTAAAAACTGAAGGTTTCTAAGAAACAGTTATATCTGCTGTCAAACACAAGAATATTCTCTTTAGTCCTTGGGTTGTAGGCTGCACTTGACACAGGTTGGCTTGAGTGTGGTCTGGGTACAATGAAATATGAAGCGAAACCTGCTCCTATTTGTCAAAAAGTCTGGTCTCAATTAAAGATCATGAGCCCTGCAACGAGATAATGGCCCAAAACAAAAGCTAAAAACAACATTTGCTCTTTAGAAGTGTTCTTCTTTGAGTTCTGATTTATGAACGGAGCTGAAACATGGAGTAGGGTTGACCCTTAAAATGTGAGACAGCTGAGGAATTTAACCAGTAAACAGAAATACCTGCTCCAGTTACAGAAATCTTACAGAAACTGACAATCACTCATCTGCAGTGACTGATTTAAAAGGTTGAACAAGAAAATGTGAAGTTAAAGGAAACATCCTTTGTCCCAAAACCAGTTTAAGTATCATTATTATTTTGGTTACTTTATTTTATTATATTCATGAATTG
This sequence comes from Nematolebias whitei, assembly GCF_014905685.2. Classification (NCBI taxonomy): domain Eukaryota; kingdom Metazoa; phylum Chordata; class Actinopteri; order Cyprinodontiformes; family Rivulidae; genus Nematolebias; species Nematolebias whitei. Next base: position 14,478,826 of record NC_056498.1, read on the forward strand.
ATTGTAACTATTTTCACATTATTCAACAACCGAAACAGATTTTTTTTTAAACATGTAATGGTATTAAAAAAAAAACATTTAGCCCTCCTCACTACTCATTTATGTTGCTCTTATTTTGAAATTTAACCAGAAGTTCTGTGTTAAGAGAGGCGGAAAGAGAAGTTACGGAGACGCTGCTAATGTCGAACCGTTTAACACCATAGACATAATATGTCTTTGGTTAACACAATCTGTCAATAACGCCTTTTTATTTTGTTCAATCAAATGTGGCCCTCCAGACACGCCTTTTTCTTATCGTCCAATTTAGTCAAGTCAGATTTATTTATAGAGCACATTTAAAACAGAAACTGTGTCAGGATTTGTGTCAGGAGCGTACCCAGAGTGCAGAACAGAGACCCAACTCGGCAGAAATACAAAAATAGGATTTTAATGATAAATAAAAGTACAAAATAAACAAGCTGACGGGGCAGCAAAACTTACATGGACATAGGAAGGAGGCACGGGGAACTCGGGAGACACGAGAGACACGGGGAACTCGAGGAACCAGGAAGACTCAGGGAAAGACTCAGAGACTCAACGAAGAGTACCCAACGAAGACGACCCGACGAAGAACAAGACAGAAAGGACGGCTTAAATACAGGGACAAGACGAGACGTGATAACAAACAGCTGGGACGAGACACAGGTGGCACTAATGAGGGAGCACGAGGGAAACAGACACAAACCGGGCCACAGAAAAGTACCATCCTTACAAACTGTTACCAAAGTGCTTAACAAAAATATCACAACATCAAATAAAAAGTAACAAGATATATTTACAGCACATGGAATAAAAATATAAAACCGAAAACATAATTAGAAACAATGAAATACTAAATCAGATCACCTTGTGTCAAAAGTCAAGGAAATAATAACAAAAAGCATAAACAATTAGATGTGGCCCTCCAGGTATGTCTTCCGTATTTGTCTGCAGAGAAACCTACTTGGTTGAAAACCCACGCATGCACAGAGAGAACATGCAAACTCCACCCAGAAAGGCCCCCGGCCGGGATTTGAACTGTGGGCAACCTGCTCACTGAGAGGCAGCAGCTCTACCAACTTCACCACTGTGCTGCCCAGATTCATATTTGTTTATAAGAGAAGATGTTAAAAACTCATAAAATGATTTTATACTTGTTAAAATGGGAACAACATAGTTGAACTGAGCTGCTGCCTCTCAGCGAGCAGGTTGCCGGTTCAAATCCCGTCCGAGGGCCTTTCTGGATGGAGTTTGCATGTTCTCTCCGTGCATGCATGAGCTTTCTTTGGGTACTCCAGTTTCCTCCCACAGACCAAAAACATGCATGTTAGACTGATTGGTAACTCTAAATTGTCTCTACGTGTGAGTGAGAGAGTGAATGGTTGTTTGTCTTGTTTGTCTCTATATGTCCCTGTGATGGACTGGAGACCTGTCCAGGGTGCCCCTCACCTCTCACACAGTGACCGCTGGATATGGGCACCAGTGACCCCTGTGACCCGAAAAGGAAGAAGCGGTAAAGAAAATGGATGGATAATTAAATTGGCTGGAGGAGCTCAAATCTGTAAAAGCGGTCATCAGTATTTCATAAACATCATTTAGCCAAGAATGGTTGCAGTTGTTCTGTCACCACAGCTCATAATGTATAATCCTTTGTAAAATCAGTCACTCAACACCCAACACCACCTGGGGAGATGACCCGATACTGGTAGAAAGTGCTTAGGCCCATCCACATGACGTAGAGATCAGTGCCAGTCTTGTAGCCAGCCAGCCCAGAAGTGGAGTTGTTTGCATGGCTTCCTGTTGTAATCACTTGCACTGGTGAGAGAGTGCCAGCTGTACATCCACATCCTTTTGCCACCAGATGCTACTTTCCTTTCAGTTGAAGATCTTGAGCATTGAAACGAGGAGCACCATGCTGACGCCTCGCTGTGGACCAGACAGTGTCGCAGGGAAGGAGCTGAGCAGTGGAACATATCCTTCTTATGTCTCTCCAACTGCCCACCTGATTCTGAGTCTCCAGTTTAAATTGGCCCCATAAGGGACCCTCTCTCTCTCACTCTCTCTCCCCACCAATGATAATCCAGCAGTTATTAATTTCAAGGGAAGGGGTAATTTAAAGCAGGTGTGGTTGATAATCTCAGGACAAAATCTAAGAAAAAAAACATAATTTTCACACCAAACACAGTAAAACTTGCAACTGCAAAAATCAATGTAAAAATCACACTGGTAAAAACAAACCAAAAAAAAGTAAAACTCATGAAAAACATCTCTATTGTCTGACATTCACGCTGAATATTGCTTCTCCTTTACTCTTAAAGACCTGTTGGTATATAACTGGACTGTAGAACACTTGAATATAAAATATTATCCCAGCTTCATCGTCAAGGAAAAAAAATCAAGGAACCATATTTTCCGCCGTAAAAGTCTCATCAGTCCAAAATGTCTAAGAAAGTGGAAAAAACCTAAACAAGTCACTTCACTGTATAAGTCACATCTATTATGCGTCACCGATGACCCCCTGGAACTGTTGTCCGGTGTTGTGCAGGGCTGTGCTTGTATTTACTGTAACTCTGTATCATAGTTTATTGATGGGTGCAGTGACGGCTGAAATCAGTGAGCTAAGAGGGCTAAGCCCCTCCCCCTGGCATTTACAATAAAGATGTTAAAATAAACAATATAAAAATAAATACATTTTAGAAGTAATGTCACATTTTGTTAAATTTACAACAAAACTGGTGTCAAACCACCTGGGAAAATCCCAGGATCGTTCCAAAGGGCTGAATTCTGACATCCCGGTTCTGTTAATGTTCCTTCATGGTTCAGAATGATTGACAGACGTCTTGCCACGCCCCCTCGGTTTGGGGCTACTTTTGTTCAGCCCAGGGTCAGCCCTCAGCCACAGGCTTCATCCAATGAGGATGGACGTACAATAACGTGCCTCAAGTGTGAGTGCATGTGGGCGTGTTTAGCGTAGACTGAGTAGACACGATGGCGAGCAATATCAGCATAAACGAGGTGGAGTATTTAATCAATAACCCCTTTTCCTTAATGTCTATTGAAGAAAAACTGGAGGTGAAGAGGTTGGGGCCGGACAGACCTGAGGATATTCAAATCCAGCAAAGAGAAAACCGAGAAAAAGCAAGAAAGTTATTTTTCAAAGGTTAAAAATATTAGTATATTAATGATCAATTTGTAAACAACAGTAAAATAAAACTCGCTCACGTCAGCTTAGAAGTGGTTGGGTGGAGCACGGTGTATAAACAAAAATCAGCTGGTCCGACCGAAACTTCAAAAACAATCTGCCACTCACACTCCATGAAAACTAACACCAAACAAAACTGAATCGTCTCACTGATTTGACTTTACGTAGGAAAATAAAGAGTCTCTGAAATAAATCAATTTCACCTATTTCATAGGAGGAAGAGAGAGCTCTCAATAATAATAATAATAATAATAATAATAATAATAATAATAATAATAATTATAATAATAATTATAATAATAATGTCAAATGAAAAGTCCGCAGAGGCAGCATGGTGGCGCAACTGGTAGAGCTGCTGCCTCTCGGCGAGCAGGTCCCTGGTTCAAACCCCGGTCCAGGGGCCTTTCTGGGTGGAGTTTGCATGTTCTCTCTGTGCATGCGTGGGTTTTCTCCGGGTGCTCCGGTTTCCTCCCACAGACCAAAAACATGCATGTTAGACTGATTGGTAACTAAATTGTCTCTAGGTGTGAGTGAGAGAGTGAATGGTTGTTTGTCTCTTTTGTCTCTATGTGGCCCTGCGATGGACTTGCGACCCGTCCAGGGTGTACCCCGCCCTTCGCACAGTGATTGCTGGATATGGGCACTGGCGACCCCCGTGACCCAAAAATGGAATAAGCGGGTAAAGATAATGGATGGATGGATGGAAAAGTCCGCAGTTATGCACTCAAAAATGTATTTAATTTGTTGGTGTCCATTCACCAGTCTTGGTCTTTTAAAACAAAAATAAATGATTGTGTGATTGTGTCAAGGAGTGTTGAAACCCTTAATGCAGGAGAATTAAGTTGGTCAACTGACAGAGGTTCTATGTAAAAGCTTGGTCTTTGGATTTCCCTGATTGTTTGTTTTACGTTTGTCTTTGAGGTGAAAAATGACAATGTCACTTTTTAGCAGGATTGTTTTATATATAAATATATATATATATATATATATATATATATATATATATATATATATATATATATATATATATATATATATATAT
>NC_056498.1:14483097-14506112 GCF_014905685.2 Nematolebias whitei
TATATATATATATATATATATATATATATATATATATATATATATATGTATGCACTGTCTATTTTGGAGTCATAGCCCATCACTAGTGGAAGCTCCATGAGCTGCCACTGGAGGGGTGTATAATGTGCCATACATAGGTACATGCAATTCCCTTGTTCTTTTTTGTACAGGTAGTCAAATAGATTCGTACTTCCTGATTATCCTTGTTTGCCGTTTTAGATTGTATTTGGTGTGCTAAAACATTACTTTTTTTTTTTTAAACTTTTTTTAACCTTCAAGAGTACGTTTAAGGGGTTTCATTTTTTTCATAGAAACCCACTCACTTCCTTTTTTTTATATACAACGGGTTGAATGCTGTCGAACACGGCCTTGTCATTCAGTATGAGCTTCTTCTATCAATGAGCAATTCACAGTGGAAAAAAATATAATTTTGAGTCCCTTTGCCTGTCATGATGTGCCACGCTGCTAACCCAGGTGGCGTGAATAAACCACCAGGCAATTACTGCGAGATGTGATCCACTTCACACCCAGTTTTTCATCCTCTTCTGGTTCAGTAGTGCTTTGTCAATCTCAAGAACCAATGCCATGTTTTATTGATGCTATGAATAAATAAGCAAATTAATAATGAAATAGGGGTGCGTTTTTTAATCCATCCATGACGCTAGAACGTGTGGTTTTCATATAAATACGTGTGTGAGTGTGTGTGTTTGCGTGGAGATGCTGCTGGGGTAATGAGCTCAGAGATATGCCGTGTGAACAAGGATAGAACAGTGACAGCATATTGAATGGAGATGAATGTGCGCTCTGAGGATGACTGGCAGTGCTAACAATGGAGCAAAGCAAGGCGGTCCTCTGATCTTCTGCACCTCACGGCTCGAACACGAGTCGCTTCCTGACAGCCACACAAGTCCTGAACTTGGAGCATTCAGCTCTCACGTTCCATTCTCCTCCTAATTGCCTTACACTGTTGATTCAGGGAGAATAAAACAGGTAATTGAAACAATATGAAAAAATGCTTAAATTGTGACAAACTGGAAGAAATGTGAACTTAGTCAGCATTAGATTACAATTTTTAGCAAAATATTTTTGTTTTGTTTTAAATGAAATGAAAACAATTTTTCTGGACTTCTGAACCACTGATGAAGGGAGCAGCTAGTGGAGCAGTATTTAACATACATATACACACATATATAAATATATATATATATATATATGTGTGTATATATATATATATATATGTGTATATATATATATATATATATATATATATGTATATTAGGGCAACAACTAACAATTATTTCAATAATCGATTCATCGGCCGGCAGCACGGTGGCGCATCTGGTAGAGCTGCTGCCTCTCAGCGAGCAGGTCCCTGGTTCAAACCCCGGTCCAGGGGCCTTTCTGGGTGGAGTTTGCATGTTCTCTCCGTGCATGCGTGGGTTTTCTCCAGGTGCTTCGGTTTCCTCCCACAGTCCAAAAACATGCATGTTAGGCTGATTGGTAACTAAATTGTCCCTAGGTGTGAGTGAGAGAGTGAGTGGTTGTTTGTCTCGTTTGTCTCTATGTGTCCCTGTGATGGACTTGCGACCCGTCCAGGGTGTACCCCGCCCCTCGCACAGTGATTGCTGGACATGGGCACCAGCGACCCCCGTGACCCAAAATGGAATAAGCGGGTAAAGAAAATGGATGGATGGATGGATTCATCGGCCGATTATTTTCGATTAATCAATGAATCTGAAAAAAATAAAATAAAAACGGTTTAATTTCCACCCCTTTATTCCAAAATTGAACATTTGACGGAAATAGAAATTTGCACAAAAAGCAGGTTGCTATTTGACTATTCTGTTAGTAAAATATTGAATAATAAAAAATAAAAGTTAGTCAAATAGCTTAAAAAAATAAATGTACACAAAAATATAAATACATGTATGCTTTATACCTGCACAGTATGTAGCTACTTTGTAAAATATGTCCTTGAGGGAAGAGTGTAACCTGGATTAAAAGTGTGGATTATTGTAGTGAAGCCTTCGTCTTCAACCATCGACAGAGGCCTCATGTCAGTGACGATCATGTTCAGGATGTTTCAGTGAAGACAGCTGCTGCTGTGGTGTCCATGATGTCTGTCCATCATGAAGGCTGTCATTTTTTTTGTTGTTTTCTGGAATGAGAGAGTAAATATGTATTATAACATAATTTACAGCAACTCAAGACATGCCTTGTGTAGGATTAACTGTCCTCAGATCGTTTAATTTTCATGAATAATTTAATTTTGAAGGAGCACCACTGGCTTCTGGTTCTGAAGCCAGAAATTATTAATGTTATTCAATCAGACTTTGAGTCCAAGTACAATTTTGTGAGATTTATTATCAATTTTGGTGAATATAAGTGATCAAACAGTGAATACAGCTGCAGAATGAAATTATGGCTTTACTTGGACCACAACAAGAGGTTATGGATTTATCTTTTAAACTTTAATATGGTGAGTTATGAGGTTACAAAACAGAGTAAATTATCATCTATAAAGTTAGCTAAACAAAGTGTTTTGGCTAGATGTGATTTGTCAATTTAGGAGAACTTAATTCTAATTAATAATGATGATTTTTTTTATACTGGACAACTTCTTATCTTGGGCCTCAGACACCAGCAGAGAAAATCTGAGCAGCTTTTTCCTACCGATTGGAAGGTGGTCTGCAATTCAACCGCCCTGAGGGTCACCAGGACTCTTGAGATGACTTATGGCACCGAAGGTGGGATTTCCCTCGCCTCTGGAAATCAGCTGAAATCTAGAGTTGAAAGTTGCTCCTGAGGGGGGTCGGTTGATGAGCTCCCGGAGGGCTGCGTTTTCTCCTTCTGGTGGCAAAGATCTTCTGGCAATAAATATCCAATTGTTTGACCTTACTTCTTCAAAGCTTCTTCCAGACTGCTCTAAGCCAAAATGTCAGAAATAAATTTCTTTGACTTAGAGGCGTTACAATGTGATGGTCGAGCCAATCACAACAGAAGGGTGGACCTTCTTTCAAGTTACTGTTGAACTTTAATAACCTTAATAAAAATATTAAATGGCTAATTTACTCTGCTTTGGTAAATTCTCAATATAACAGAATAATCAAATTCTAAGCAGCTTTTTACTCATCCATAAACATTTTCATTAGATCTTATGCACACAGTTGTAACTTCTGAACACCAGTTTTATATATACTTCCTTTATGCATGATTACTGAGTATTGAGCTTAGAAAGTAAATAAACTTTGCCATTTTTACAGCAAAACATTCAGTTGTGTTCAGGAGAACTCAGAAATTTAAGATGTTAAAGAAATGATTTCTACCGTGAGATGGAAAGAAGAGTCCTTGAAAACAACGGGGTCTTTCTCACACTCTGGGACTGGAGGATGAATCCTCCCTTTAGGAAGAGATAAGCGTACGTTTTAGATGTTATATTTCACAGGTCAGATGGAAAGGTTCTCATACAAAAGGGCCTTTCAGCTTTGCTGAAATCCTAATACCAGGTGTGCAATTAATTACAATAACAGGTTTTTGTCATTCATCTTATATGATAACATGTGATTCACATATGGTCCAGCTTTGGGAATGGAGAGTCCGTCTTACTTTCAAAGTATCAAAAGAATAAAAGTTAATGATAGAAAAACCTTGATGTGTCCCTACACTTGTTTCACTTACACTGTTTTAGGTTCAGGCAAAAGTAGCTAAAAGAGCAATTAAACACTCACACACACACACATATAAAATACTTAATTACACACATTTGAGTAGATGTAATAAATTACTTTAATTCCTGTTTAAATGCAATTCATCCTGCCATACATGCAGTGGCTTCAGACTTTGCCAACAAATTAAAAGTTGAAGCTTAATCATTAAAATATTATCTTTGTGTTAGATTTATTTATAAATCACATTTAAACACTGATTGTACCAATTAAATTAAATAAAATAAAAAGTAACACACATTCTCTATCACCGTCGTTATTTTGTACATCTATTGCTCAAGTTGCCAACTTTCGGATGGTAGATAATTGCCAAACACTCTTTAATCTTTGACCCTGTTGTTGCAACTTGTATCCATTTGTGCAAGAAAGCCAGACAACCTTTTGCCCTCTGTTTCTGTCTGATATACAATCTTACCTGCGGCGCCCCAGCTCCACCTGTTAGCAGAGGGCACAGGGCACCTCTGTCATTCAGTCAAACCTCTCACTCCTTCACAGCCGTGTCGGATCATTAACCTGCTCCTCTGCTACACAGTTCTGCAGCTTTTTGTTCTGCTATCAACCCTAAAGATTCTGCCAGTCTTCGTTCAGAGGTTGAGTCTCCCTCATCTTGTTTTAACTCAACTTTTTAAACAATTTTAGATACTGTGGCCCCATTAAAAATAAGACCTTCCAAACCATGACCCAAGCCCTGGACATGTGATGACACACGTGCTGCCAAGTGACAATGCAGGAAAGCTGAGCAAAAATATAAGGAGGACATGTTACAGGTGTCTTTCCAAACAATGAGGGACAGCTGGCATCAGACAACTGGTAAAGCTGCAAAAAACATACCGGTACATTTTTTCTGATATCATTGCCTCCAACTGTAACAATCCTCATAGTCTTTTTAAAATTGTTACCTCTGTTTTTAACGCCCCACAATCACCTGGTTCGGAGAACTCGACTGAACTGAGCTTTTTTATTAACAAGTTAGCGAGCATTAAAACCCTCATAAGTCCTTTTTTCTGTGACCCCTTATCAACCAACTGATGAAGGTACAAACTTTCAATCAATACTTTTCATGCAATATCCTGATGCATGCGCAATAATCCAGGTAGAAAAATCTAAAAAAGTTAAGTCTGGTCCTCTGGACATTCAAAAAACAAAACAAAATTGTGGAAACGTTTCGTCTTTCATCCGAAAGACTTCTTCAGTCTGAGGTGCTGTATTCAGATCAGTCTTATAAATAACACCCTCTCACAGTGGATCAACCAGTTTGCTGCTGACAACCAAAACCTCACATTATCAAGAAGGACCATCAGCCTAATAATGGATCATTAGCACCCTGATGGCTGTTTGCTATTCATGCAAGTTCTCAATGAGTAAAACATCCAGCATGCTGTTTCCAGTGCTTATCATCCAGAGTTTCAAGGCGCTTTGGAGCGTTGGCATCAGACCATAAAGTTTATGCTATGAAAATACTGCTCTGAGTTTGAGAAAAAAAAATTGGAATGAAGTAATACCTTTTGTGCTGGTTGCAGCTAAAGAGAATATTCAAGAATCTTCAGGATTCAGTTCAGCTGAGTTAGTTTGGACATAAACTTCAGAGTCCACTGAAAGTTCTCAAAGACAAACCTTTTAACTCAAAACATCTTCTAAAGAGAAAGTTTTGTAAGCTCAATCATCCAGGTAGATAACAACAAACAAGGTTAAATAGTGTCATCTGGACCAGTTTCTTTAAGTGAGAAACGTTTTGTCCCCCATCCAGAGGACTTCCACAGCCTATGGTCTGCCAACCAGATCTGTCCCATAGGTATCCTTCACTGCTGTTTCAAGCTATCCTCAGAAACAGTCTGAGGACAACCAAGGCCAAAGTGGTTCAGAAAAAGGGTTGTAGGCTCAATCATCCAGGTAGATGCAAACAAAGAAGGTTAAATCTTGTCATCTGGACCTGTTTCTTTAAAAAAACCTAAGACCTAAAAACTTCAAGAAGCTAGTCCTGATGATACAATTTAACCTTTTTTGTTGAAGAGAATACCCTGAATTATGTTTCCAGATTTCATGAGCGGCTACGCCGTTCACGTGCCTTTGCTAGAGTCCCCGTGTGCTTCTTTAAAGTCTATGAAGCAACATTATGATTGTTCAGCTGTTACACAACACTTCCAGTCTGGTGACAAGGTTGTGGCTTTGCTGCCTGTACCTGGCTCTGCCCTGGCTGCCAGACTTGCAGGCCCTTATGAGCTTCGTGAGCAGTTGAGTGGAAATGATTCTGTGGACCCAAGAGTGCCAGCATGCCTTTGAAAACATTAACTCTCTTTTGTGTCATGCACCTGTACTCTGCCCCAGACATGACGTGACCATTTAAACTTGAGGTGGATGCCAGAGCAGTTAGGGCTGGAGCTGTTCTTTCACAGGAAGGTAAACACAGAGCTGATCATCCCATCTGTGTAAGTTTAACAGAAGTCTGATCATTACTCCACCCGTATCTCCATAGTTTTGCTTCTAGCACTTGAGCACTTTGAAGTGTTTTCTTGGATCTAGTCCTTCACCCAATTCTGTTTGCACCGACCACAACCCACTTGTTTTTTTTTCTTCTTGTGTTTACAATGAAAATCAAAGACTTGCGCACTGGGCTTTAATTGTATAGGACTATAATCTTTGGTTTGACTTGCTGTAAGTTTGGTTTAAGGCTAAAATCTTTGCTTTTGATCAGTTTGTTAAAAGGGTTGTATCAGTTGCTTTTCATCCTACTTTAGTTGTTAATCAAGGTTGTGTAATTTTATTTAGAGTTTTTGTAAAATACAATTTAATTTAGTTGTTTGACTTTTTGTAAGTAGACAAGCTGTTTTAAAAGTTAAAGTTGTAAACCATGACTCATTGTAATTAATACTTTTCAAAGTACACATTTGTGTTCAGTTGTGTTTGCTAAATCTTAACTGACTATAATAAATCGCTTTTCATTTTCAAAACCATTTTCCATTTGGATTTAATGTTAGCTCCCCTTTTCCTGGCTGAGCCGGGTCGTAACACCCCTCCATCTCGTTCACGTGCTCTGCTGTTTTTAACCAGGTTCTGCTTGGTGCTTTGCCTTTTTTTTCAAAGAGATCGCTGCTTGTGTGAATCCTGTTGGGTGTCCAAATGATCCAATTCCACCTCGACTTTTTGAAGAGTTTTTTTTTTTCTTCCCCTACCGTGGCTTCATTTGTATCCAATATTATAAATGACAGCTTGGCATATGGACTAGTAACAGCAAGGTTTAAACATGCTGTAGTGACACCACTGATTAAAAAGTCTGGCCTGGACTCCACTATAATGACCAATTTTAGGCCAGTTTCAAAAATCCCCTTCCTGTCAAAGATCTTGGAGAAAATTGTTTAAAGCCAGTTAACATTTTATTTAAAAGAGCACAACCTTCTTGAACTGTTTCAATCTGGTTTTAAAATAGTTGAAAGTTTTAATTACATTATTTTAGCCACAGACTCTGGTCACTGTGTGCTTTTAATGTTGGACCTAACTACTGTCTTCAACACAGTGGACCATCAGATCCTCCTGTCTCGCCTGGAGAACTGGGTGGGCATTCAGGGTCCTGCTCTACAGTGGTTTGGATCCTATTTAACAGAGAGAAGCTTTTGAGTGCATGTTGGAGTTGTTGAGTCCTCTATAGCGCCTCTCACATGTGAAGTACCTCAGGGCTCTACATTTGGTCCTCTTCTTTCCCCCTTCATTTACTCCCTGCAGGGTCTATTCTCTAGAAACAGAGTATTCCTTTCCATTTTTTTGCCAATGACATCCAAATTTATTTGCCACTCAAACAGGAAGAAAAAATACTCCAGTAAACAACTACTAGAATGTATTGCTGAAGTCAGAGCATGGATGTCACTTTTTCTTACATTTTAATGAGCAAAAGACTGAGGTATTGTTGTTTAAGCCCAGTGATGCTTCCAAAGTCTATGCTGATCTGAGTCCTTTAACACAACATCTGACTCAGACAGCAGCTAACCTGGGTGTGACGCTGGACAATGATTTTAAACATGATACACATATTGAATCGGTCATCAAGTCTAGCTTTTATCACCTGAGACAACTGGCCAATGGCCAGTCATATCTTTCACAGCATAATTTTGAGATTATAATCCATGCTGTTATCATAACTCATTTAGACTACTGAAATTTACTGAATGTCAGGCTGAGCCGGTCATTATTTAATCAACTTCAGTTGGTTCAGAATGCTGCTGCTCGCCTTTTAACTGGTACCAAAAACAAGAACACATCACCCCTGTTTTAAAGTCACTACACTGGCTCCCAGTTCATTTCCATCCATCCATCCATCCATCCATCCATCCATCCATCCATCCATCCATCCATCCATCATCTTTTATCCGCTTCTTCCATTTTAGGTCACGGGGTCGCTGGTGCCCATGTCCAGCAGTCACTGTGTGAGGGGCGAAGTACACCCTGGACAGGTCGCAAGTCCATCACAGGGCCACATAGAGGCAAACGAGACAAACAACCATTACTCTCTCACTCACACCTAGAGACAATTTAGAGTTACCAATCAGTCTAACATGCATGTTTTTGGTCTGTGGGAGGAAACTGCAGTACCTGGAGAAAACCCACGCATGCACGGAGAGAACATGCAAACTCCACCCAGAAAGGCCCCTGGACCGGGATTTGAACCAGGGACCTGCTCCCTGAGAGGCAGCAGCTCTACCAGTTGCGCCACTATGATGCCCCAGTTCATTTACAGACATTTTTAAAAGTTATTCTATTTGTTTTTAAATGTCTACGCTTTGACATACTGTCTATGAACACAAAAAACACAATTTTACTTAACCACAAACTAAATTTGAGCTTTTACACTTTTAATCTTTTTGTCTGTTGGGTATCTATAATAATTTTACCCATATCAAATTACCCAAGGGATGTCCACTTTAGTTTCTTTTCGGTTGTTTTCTTAATCAATTTGAATTTTTTATATTTTTTTGTGTGTATTTTGTGTTTTTCAGAATAGTGTAGTCAGCTGATGGGCCTGTAAATTCACATTGTTCAGATTACAGCCAGGAACACATACAAAGAGGAAGTTTATCACCACTACCAAGAGACTTAGCAGCATAATAAATGGTTTGCTGTCTTTGTTCATCCTGAGTTCAATCCCTGCTGGAATTCAGCCGGATACCCACGCAACTCAGCAACAACTCCCACAAGCACACAGCTCCATGGTGCGTTGCTCCCTTTTGATATTCATCCAAGAATCTGTTTTCTTTGCTGGAAAACAAACTTTCTCAAGCAGAGAGACCCACTGGTGAGCCCTGCATCTTTTTGTTTATTCCGCTGCAATGGAAACATATAAATCTCACTTCTGCACAAGACAGAAAATTTATCCATGTGACACTGCATTCTACTTCTCAGCATATCACTGACAAACCTTAAAGGTTCATTGGCAATACTTATCAAGGGTGAATCCAAATCAATCAGAATGTCTCAGCAAGTACAACCAGGAGGGTATTTTTTTCAAACAGGGAACACTGACAGCTTCTTTAGGGCTTATTTCATGGACGGTAAGCCTGTGAAAACAACAGACAGCATTCTTGTTTACAGTCCCCTAATTACTGCTTTTGTTGTTGATTACTTGAGGCAGAAAAGTAAGAAAACCCAGGAGAACTGTGTGTAATCGGAGTTTAACAGCATGTGAACAGCTACAACAAATCCCAGATACCTCTTTTCAATTAAGACGCCAGTGAACACATATCAAATGTTTAATGTGTATAGATGAGACAAGTTGTAAGTCTCGCCCAGCACCCGATCCCATTAATCTGATGGAAAAGTGTTATCTCCATTTACAACACAGTACACGTGTTCATGCTACCATACGAGCATGAACACACACTGTAAAGTCCATGTGACATGCTAATGTCAGACTATTACGATATTATACTATTGCTTACAATAGCACATGTAATTTACGAAAACACTGAACCTTTCTCACTGCACTGAACTGAGCACAGCACACTGCTCAGTTTGTGTATGCCATTCATTGCATCAGTAAATACACATGGCTAAACTAAGGAGTCATCTCTTCAGGATAAGACTGTGCACCTGCACCTCAAGGATAATCAGCACTGTTTTGAGGACTAAAATGTTCTTATATTAGACCAGAGATTACAGAAGCTTTAAGAGGGGGTTGACTGCTTGGACTAGCCATTAGCTCATTAGTCCAGTCAACATTAAACATTTTTTTATCCTACCTGAGATTTTTCAAAGAGCTGGTAATATAATAATAAGAACTGGTAATATAATTCTCGACATTTCTAAAAATATGAATTATTACTTTAATGTTGCACCTCACTGGAGATCTTGTTGTTTTGAAATTTGGCACAAAATAAACAGTTTGTGTTTAATGAGCTTAAAATACATACAGCTTATGTGTTCAGTTAATTCATCCCACTACCAGGTTGTTTCACAAGCACACAGTGTGCTGTAAGATAATGAGGATTTTTCTGGATGTTCATCATTTTACTATTTATCATTTTTTCTGTATGAGTTCTCTGGCATTGGCATTCATTTGCACCTCATTTACCGCATGTCTGTGCTGAATTTTAAGACATATTCCTTGTTAAGGTCAAAGGTGTGTCTGAATGCAAACTTGCTGAAGACTAAAAAGTGGTTTACAGTAAGAATAGCAAAAGTTTGAACCCAAAACCAGTAATCTGAAGTGTACTTTTTTTAATACTGTACATATATATAAATATTGAAAAAAGTATATTGTACATTTATACTTTTGTTTTGTGTTGTCTGCACTCATTTTTTTAATTTTTTTTGTATATATGAATTGATTTAATACTTGACTGTTTTTACGAAGAAGAGAAAGAAAAGAGTAAATCAGGGAAGACCAAATGGTGGAAGTTGAGGAAGGAAGAATGTTGTGAGGAGTTCAGAGAGGATCTTCCAGATGACTGGGTTAATACAGAAACAGTAATTAGAGAGACAGGTAGGAAGGTACTTGATGTGTCATCTGGCCAGAGAATGGATGATAATGAAACCTGGTGGTTGAATAGTGAATTGCAGGAAGTCATTCAAAGAAAGAGATTAGCCAAGAATAAATATGACAGTGAGAGGACAGAAGAGAGGAGACAGGAATATAAGGAGATGCAATGTAAAGGAAAGAAGGAGGTAGCAAAGGCAAACCAGAAGGCATATGATGAGGTGTATGGGAGGCTGGACACTAAAGAGGGTGAAAAGTACTTGTACCAATTGGCGAGACAGAGGGATCAGGCTGGAAAGGATTTGCAGCAGCTTAGGCTTGTTGAAGATAGGAATAGTAATGCTTTAACAAGAGAGGATAATGGAAGATGAGAAGATGGAAGGAGTACTTTGAGGAGCTAATGAATGAAGAGAATGAAAGAGAAAGAAGAGTAGAGATCATAGAAACTGTGGACCAGGAAGTGGGAAAGATTAGTGAGGGTGAAGTTCAGAAAGCTCTGAGAAGAATAAAGAAGGCAAAGACATTACCTGATAACATACCAGTGGATGTTTGGAAATATCTTGGAGAGATGACAGTGAGGTTTTTGACTCAAATATTCAATGGCATATTTGAGTGTGAGAAAATGTCTGAAGAATGGAAAAGTGTGCTGGTGCCCCTTTTTTTAAAGGGTGATGTACAGAGTTGTAGCAACTATGGGGAATTAAGTTGATGAGTCGCACGATGAAGATCTGAGAGAGAGTTGTGGAAGCTAGACTTAGACAAGAGGTGTCTGTGAGCAGCAGTATGGTTTCATACCAAGAAAGAACACCATAGACACCATCTTTGCTTTGAAGATGCTGATGGAGAAGTACAGAGAGGTTCAGAAAGAACTCCATTGTGTCTTTGTGGATTTAGAAAAAAAGCATAAAAGCATGACAGAGTACAGAGGGAGGAGGTGTTGTAATGCATGAGAAAATCTGGAGTGGCAGAGAAATATGTTAGATTCGTACAGGACATGTATGAGGACAGCAGGACAGTGGTGAGATATGCTGTAGGAGTGACAGATAGCTTCAAGGTGGAGGTGGGAGTGCATCAAGGATCAGCTCTGAGCTCTTTCTTGTTTGCTCTGGTGATGGACCGACTAACAAATGAGTTCAGACAGGATCCCCCATGGTCTATGTTTGCAGATGACACTGTGATCTGTGGTGATAACAGGGAACAGGTGGGAGAGAACTTGGAGAGGTGGTGCACTTGAAAGAAGAGCCGTAGAGTACATTTGTGTGAATGAGAAGGAAGCTGGTGGAACAGTGAGGCTACAAGGAGCAGAGGTCACAAAGTTGCAGGACTTCAAGTACTTGGGGTCCACTGTCCAGGAAAATGGGAAGTGTGGTAAAGAGGAGATAAAGAGAGTCAAGGTAGGATGGAGTGGATGGAAAAAAGTTTCAGGAGTGATTTGCAACAAAATGGTGTCAGCAACGGTCAAATGAAAAGTTTACAAGAAAGTGGTGAGACCAGCTATACTGTATGGTCTGGATTCAGTGGAACTGACAAAAATAAAACAAACAAACAACAACAACAACAACAAACAGGAGAGAACTTGACTTAGCAGAAATGAAGATGTTGAGGTTCTCCTTAGGTGTGACAAGGATGGATAAGATTAGGAATGAGATCATCAGAGGTACAGCACAGGTTGAACAACTGGGAGATAAAGTTAGAGAGACCAGACTGAGATAGATTGGACATGTCCAGAAAGGGACAGTGGGTATATTTGTAGAAGGATGTTAGAAATGCGTCTGCCAAGAAAAAGACAAAGAGGGGATATATGGATGCAGTTAGAGAGGACATGGAGGTAGTTGGAGTGAGGACAGAGGATGCAGAGGACAGAGTGAGATGGAGGAGGATGACTCACTGTGGAGACCCCTGAAGAGGGAAAAGCCAAAAAAAAAAAAAAGAAGAATATTGATTTGATACTTATTTTTACTGTATCTATAGACTTTTCTCTGTTTTCTCTTGTATTTATTTATTTGTGTGCTCTTTAGTGTCCTAACAAACAGTTTGCTGCAACAAGAATGTAAATTTCCCTACAAAGTGAGAAAGAAATTATCTGGTATTCTTCTTTATCTTTAATTTTGGCCCACATAAATTCTAAGATTTGATTAATTTGATTATTTCTTTTTTGTTGTTGTAAAAAGTAAATTAACAAAACGTATTATCTTTGCATTCAATTGAAGCCATTTTTACTGTCTTCAAAATGTGCACAATTTGGGATTGCAGGTTCCCAAAATAATGAGAAACATGGTAAAAAAAAAAAAAAAAAAAAAAGCTTTTTAAAAATTTTCCGATGAGGAAGTAAACATAAAATTCAACAAACCAAACAATCAAATCACAGAATTCTGTAGAGTCCAGCTGTAGGTACAACAACCTGTTGGTTGTGTTTAAATAAGCAACACAAATTGTGAAAACTGTCATGCAGTGAAATCCATCCATCCACTTACTTCTCTTTTCCTGGAAGCAGGGTTTTGTGGTGTCTATCTCCAGCTGTCATTGTGCAAGAAGCAGGATACACCATGGACAAGTACTGTACACCAATAAAAAAAACAGTAACCAATGACCAATAAAAAAATGACACATTTTCATTATCTTGCATACTAACACTTCATCTATTGCTTGTGAGTGCTGCTTTGTCCTATAACAAGCAATAATCTACAAATAGGATTAAAGATGGTAAAATAATAAGTATTCCATTTTGTTTTGTTGTACACACACTCAGCTCAAACATATTTAGCATCTCAGTGGTTTGGGATTCTTTTCTGCCTTCTGTTGTTAGTAATACTCCACTTTCCACATGTTTATCCTACTTGCCTGTTGCTATGCTAATTGATGTGAGATTGTCGACCGCTTGCTGCTTCAAGGCGTCCCGTGTTTGGGAATCACTGGCAGGGGGTCAATTTAATGATGTTGATTTATGTGTGCACATAGCTCTGTGTGTGTATAGCATGCCTGTACAACACTGAAGAATTGGTTTGGGCATAGCATTTCATTTGATCTTCTTCCACCGTATCCCCCCTACGCCAACATTTTGCTCTGCATGTCCTTACAGAGCCTTGATCCGGAATGGTGGGCTGTCCCTTTGACCTTAAATTTGACTCGTTTTACTTTTATACAACTCTAATTATAGAAAATGTGCTTGACCTCAAACGCCCTGACAGGGTTCTCACTTTATATTCCAATTTTCTTTCTTTTGTACTGTTCTGCATTTCTTTCTTCTTACTGGCTGAGACACAGCTGCTAGCAGGTGCTTTGATAACTTCATGCAGCACTTTGATATTCTACCAAACCCAAAACAGTCTAAAAGAAATGTGAAGCAGTAAAATATCATTAATGCAGGTATCACAGTGTTTCAACAGAGTCGTCCACATCTCAAGAAAGTGCAACTGCCATTGCTTCATGAAAGTACTCCCGTCATACTGTGATATAAAAGTATAATTAGCTTCAATAAATGAGACTGATGAACTCATTTGTTGCTATATATCACTCATTATCCCTTTTGCTTCTGGCTTCAAGACTTTAATTATTACAAATGAAGAATGTTTTGCTTGTGACTGAAAGTCTTCAACCATTGAAAATCCAGGTTTTTTTTAGAGGTACAAGCATAGGGGGTCTTGCTGCAGGTACATACTGTAACTTTAATTTTAAACTCTAAAAGTCTTACTAGATGTATTACTCATCTACAATATTATGATTAAAGGTTGGAAGTATGTAGCAGAACTAACCAGGACCTGTCTGTGGTTTTTGTTTCCATGTCCCTGTAACCAGTATTAAGATGCATTATTATTATCTTGAGATAATAACCTGGATTTAAGATGATCCATAAAGATCCAAAGCAAAGACAGATTATGCTTTAGGAGAGCTTGGGACCACTAAACAATCCCTCTTCCTATTTAAGGTAATTTACTTTTTGGTTGTTTGTGTTTGCACAGTGAGTACTGTGGGCATTGACAGTCCTTTTAACTGTGTTGATTGGCCTTTCTTTTTTAAAGCTCCTGCTTTGGTGTAGGGATTTTCTTAGCTTAATACAATGAATGATACTGATAAGATTTATTAAGTAATGTCTAGTGTACACCTTCAATTCATTAATACAAATAGTAATACTTATTAATTTGTGTTCTGTTAGATTACACTTAGTTTATTTAGCCATAACTCAGATGTATGCATTTGAATTTAGTTTCATAGCACAGTTTGACACTGAAACACATACACAAGAATTAATCTTCTTTTTTTGGCTTTTTCATTTCCTTTGACCTTTGCTGACACTCCTTTGTTGCAAATCACTCCTGAAACTTTTCTTCATCCACGCCATCCTGCCTGGACTATTTTCTTCTTCTTGTTGCCACATTCCCCATTTTTCTGGACAGTGGACCCCAAGTACTTGAAGTCTTGCATTTTTGTGACCTCTGCTCCTTGTAGCCTCACTGTTCCACCTGCCTCCCTCTCATTCACACACATGTACTCTGACTTACTACGGCTGACTTTCATTCCTCTTCTTTCAAATGCATACTTCCACCTCTCCAGGTTCTCTTCCACCTGTTCCCTGTTCTCACCACAGATCACAATATCATCTGCAAACATCATATTCCACGGAGATTCTTGCCTGACCTCATCTGTTAGTCGGTCCATCACCAGAGCAAACAAGAAGGGACTCAGAGCCGATCCTTGATGCAATCCCACCTCCACCTTGAAGTTGTCTGTCACTCCTACAGCATATCTCACCACTGTCCTGCTGTCTTCATACATGTCCTGTACCAGTCTAACATACTCATCTGCCACTCCAGATTTCCTCATGCAATACCACACCTCCCTCGCCACCCTGTCATATGCTTCTTCTACTTTGTAAATCCACAAAGACGTTCTTTCTGACCCTCTCTGTACTTCTCCATCAGCATCCTCAAAGCAAGATGGCATCTGTGGTGCTCTTTCTTGATATGAAACCATACTGCTGTTCACAGACACGTCTCATCTAAGTCTAGCTTCCACAACTCTCTCCCAGATTTTCACTGTGTGACTCACCAACTTAATTTCACTGTAGTTGCTTCAACTCTGTACATCTCCTTTGTTCATTCTAGAATTGCGCCACTCGGGGTGGCAGCATGTTGGAGTAGCTCTGTTACTTTCATTATGACTTGTTGCTTATAAAGACTTGAATTCCTCTTTTTCAGGAAGTAAATTGCTTTTTTCAGATGATTATTTACTCTGGTATCAGATGCTGTGTAGATGGGAGGATTTTTACTGAAACCTTTTTACGTTTGAACATTTGTTATTATGCGTAACCATGGCAATAAGGTGTTTTTTTTAATAACCACGAGCATTCTCACGACACATGCATATATAGAGTCTGGAGTGGGCACACGGTGGCATATAGGGGGGTGGGATGTGTAATCATTCTCACCTCTGGGACCTTTGCCCACTCCCATATGTAGCATGTAGACATTTAGGGTTCTGGGCAAGGGTTGGGGAGGTGAACGTGCACTGCCTGCTCTCTGGGGAGGGGGTGGGTCTGTGCCAGTTGCCACCTCATCCCCCCCATTTTAAACACACTATATAACAACATGCATCAACATCTTATTTGAGTGGGAGGAGGGAGGAGTTGGGTCTTCCAGTTTTCCTTAAACCCTTATTCTCCGTCTGACATTTGGGGTCGGGAGTGGGGTGGGGGGGTAGGCTGCCTGGTTGGGGTCTGGGCTGTGGGTGGGTATATGGCTTTGGGGGGCGATTGGGGGTGGGGCTGGTGCTCCGGTTATCCCTGGATTGTTTGTCTCTTTTGATCAGGGTTCCTGGTTGCGATGGCCAGCCCTTTGGCTGGAGTGGCTGCCGGGTTCTGGCGGGGGGGTCAGCTGTGGTCGACTGTGTGCTGTGTGGTCGTTGGTAGTGTGTGGCGGCGGTCGGGGGTTTGGCTTCACTTCGACAGGGTGCTGGCTGGTCGGCCTGATGTGACATTCGCAGTGGGGGGTGCTGTGTGTGTGAGGGGGGGCATGGGTGGCGTGCCGGAGCTTCTCCGGTCCTGTGGTGTGGGGCTGTAGGAATGCATTGGTGTGCTGGGCCGGCCTTCCTCAGCTGCTACTCCCTGCTGCTCTGGCCCCCGGCCTGGGGCCGGCTTGCGGTTGCTGTCGGGCGGGTGGGGCGCATGGACGGCCCGACAGAGGCTCTGTCAGGCTGTCTCTGTATGCCTGTTTATGTCTCAGGTTGGGTTTTAGGTGGTCCCCTCTCTTGGATCAGTTTTGACCCCCTTTTTGATGTGTCGGGCTCCCCTCCAGTGGTGGGCCCCCCTGCCGCCGGTGCATTGGCAGCTCTCAGCAGCTGGGACTGGGTAGTGGGTTGTGTGCGGGCCCGCCCTGGTGGCTGCCTGTGGGGGCGTGGGTGCCCTGGCTCTGTCGGGCCTCTGTTGGGGGGTGGTATGACCTCAGGGCTCAGGGCTTGGTGTCCATGGCCGGATCCACTCTGGAGGGGCGGGTTGCTGGCAGGGCCTGTGGACTCATCGCTACAGCCTCCTGGGGTTTCTGCATTGTGGTTGCTGGGCATTGCCCGGGGCTTCCCTTTGCTTTTGTCTCTGGGGGATGCGGGTGTCCCTGTTGGGGTACTCCCGGAGTTACGGGTTTGGGGGCCGCTGTGTGTCTGTGGTTCCGGTCTTCCCTGTGTTACCTTCGTGTCCTGTGGGGACGGGTTTATGGGTCCCCACATCCACTATTGAACATTTTTATGGGGAAACCTTATAGTGATAAGCATGCTCACACAGGTGTTTAGATGAAGGTGTTTATCAGATACACACTCAGTTGGGTTGTGGTGGCCACTAAATATATATTGTATTACCATGTACTGTATAAAATACTTTCTAATGATGTTATAATTAGGCAGCACGGTGGCGCAACTGGTAGAGCTGCTGCCTCTCAGCGAGCAGGTCCCTGGTTCAAACCCCGGTCCAGGGGCCTTTCTGGGTGGAGTTTGCATGTTCTCTCCGTGCATGTGTGGGTTTTCTCCGGGTACTCCGGTTTCCTCCCACAGACCAAAAACATGCATGTTAGGCTGATTGGTAACTCTAAATTGTCCCTAGGTGTGAGTGAGAGAGTGAATGGTTGTTTGTCTCGTTTGTCTCTATGTGGCCCTGTGATGGACTTGCGACCTGTCCAGGGTGTACCCCGCCCCTCGCACAGTGATTGCTGGACATGGGCACCAGCGACCCCCGTGACCCAAAATGGAATAAGCGGGTAAAGATAATGGATGGATGGATGGTATCAAGTGGAGCATTAAGGCCAGCCATAATGCTCTGCTTGTAAAAATAAATCTGTTGGGCATCACTTTGACACTCAGACAATAATTCTAAGCGTCACACTGCCGGATAGGACAAGGGGGGGAAAAATAAATAAATAAATAAATAAATAAATAATAATAATAACCACGAGCAGCTGATTAACATCTCAAAAGCTCAAAAACCTCAACAACAGCCCCAAATCCCAAATGAGTTGGAAAGGAGGTGCCATGGATGAATTTCCGTCAACCTGACAGCGGTGATCAAGTACCTGACCGCCGAGATCCTGTAGCTGGTGGGAAACTTAGCTTGTGAAAACTGGAGGACCGGGATCGTCCCCCGGCACCTTCAGCTATCTGTCCGTTGTGACGAGGAGCTCGGCAGACTGCTGGGAAGAGTGACCATCGCTCAGAGAGGAATTCTGCCCGGCATTCGGGAAGTCCTGCTGCCCAGGAGGCCCGAGTCGCTCACTGGATCTGACAGCAAGCTGGATCTGGGTGGATGGATCTCTGGCCAGATTCTTTGGATTCGCTGCAGGAGTTTCTTCCTGCCATCAGCTATCAGCATCTATAACAACTCTTGAATGAAACCAGGATGATGAACTACGACATCATTTAATTTCCCTCTGGGATTAATAAAGTATTTTTGAATTTGAATTTGCATTTGAATAAAACATGGGCACTAGCTAACTTCTTCTCCATTCCTCAGGAATTTTCTCACCCTCAAAAGTAATTGAATATTTGAGTTTAAAACCTCACTCCTATCTCTCCAAGACATTTCCAAATCTCAACTGGTATGTCGTCAGGTCCTACTGCCTTCCTCTTATTCAGTGCCTTCAGATCTTTCTGAACTTTACCCTCACTAATCTTTCCCACTTCCTGGCCCACAGTTTATATGACCTCTACTCTTTATTCTCTGTCATTGTCTTAATTCATTAGCTCCTCAAAGTGCTCCATCCTTCTTTCCATCACACTCTCCTCACTTCTTAGAACATTACCATTCCTATCTTTAACAAACCTAACCTGCTGCACAGCCTTTCCAACCTGATCACTCTGTCTCACCAATTGGTACAAGTCCTTCTCACCCTCTTTAGTGTCCAGCCTCCCAAAGAACTTTTCATACACCTTCTGTTTTGACTTAGCTCTTTGCTCTACGTTGCATATCCTTACATAAACAAGAATTAAAGACTGTAATTACATTTTAGATAAAATAAGAACTTTGTTGATCCTGCAGGAAATTGTTTATGTGGTTTTATTACAAATATTTACTAACTATTTACAAACTATGGAATGAAATATGAATACAGTAGTTCCAGTAATTTTATGGAAAAAAATAGTGTTTTGAAATATTGTTAGGTCTAAAATATAAGTTTATATCTTAGAATAGTGTGGATGGAAGAGTGAAACCCTTAAACTTAAATAAAATCATGATTAAAAGGTTTACTCAATATAAGAAAGAAAAAAGTATGGTGAAATTACAGATTTACCTGTTAACAACTCAGAATAAATGTTAAATACATTTGACACCAAAGCATAATGAGCAGGCAAAGTCTGGACATTTGACTGTCAAGAGGTTCTTCCCACTGTGGGAAGTAGATCCATCAAAGAAGATGGATCTGTAAGTCTCAGGTTCTCTCTCTCTTTATTAGTCTGCTTTAAAAACTTAACCAAAAACCTACAATACCCATTTCAGCCATGGACTCCTCTATTCTTGTTAGTGGTGAATGTCACATGCATAGTCACATGCATAGATGCATAGTGGGCGGCTGTGGCTGAGTGGTTAGAGCAGCCGTCCTCCAATGCGAGAGTTGGGGGTTCGAATCCACCAGCAGTCACATGCCGAAGTGTCCCTGGGCCAGACTCTGAACCCCTCACAGCCTCTGATGTGTGTCCCATCAGTGTATGAATGTGATAAAGCACTGATTAGTCTCTTTAGAATGATTTGTTCAATTAGCTTTGTAGAGATCTAGTAGAGTGCTGTGTGGATGGGTAAATGAGGACACAGATTGTAGTGTGAAGCACTTTGAGTATCTTAAAATAAGATAGAAAGGCGCTATATAAGTACAGTCCATAGTTGCTGTGATTGTCAGCTGAGTGTTATGCAATCACAGCGTGTCCCAAAGCAAACATGAAGGTCCTTATAGCTGCTCCATAGTGGTACTAATCATCCTTCTTATACTCAGATTTCTTAGATTGTTCATCAAAAAGCACCTAGACTTTGTATGCATCTCAAAAACTGTTCAAAACATACAGATACCTATGATAAACTAAACACACCTGGGGAAAATAGTTAAATGAAGACCCTCATCTTTGCTGTAATCTGGGCCCTACAAATATTTGTATTTTAGTTTTAATAGAGTTTATTTATAAGAACTAAAGGACTAGAGTAAAAACAACCAGTCTCTGAAAAACACTGAAACAGTCTGCACATTCCCGCAGTGGTGCTTTAGCATCAGTGCTCTTATAGCAGTGCTCTCGCGCTCAAGGACCAGCAGTTTGGTCACATGTGCAAGTTGAACATTTCTGTTCGATGATGGCAATGCTTCTTACATATTTTATACATTTAATCAAAATGTTGATTTTTCATACAAAATCTTGGGGCGGTTGGGGGTGCGTTGCAGGATGTGTGGCAGTGGCGCCTGTGCACGTGCATGGTTCATTTACAGCATGTCTCTGCTCTGAGTGCAGCGGAGCTCTGTGATCCTGACCGCTGTGAGCCCTGTGGGATGGAGAGGGGCTCACATGTGAGCTGCTGCTCGCTCTGTTGGAAACTCCGCTTGCACCCAGGCTCACCGTACATCCGATGGTGTGTCAATATTTGCCATGTAGTTACACAGGGCATACATAAAAAAAAAAAAAAAATCAACATTTTATTTTCTTAAATTTAAAGTTTACTTCAGTCCTTGCCCCCATAGCAGATGGTTTGTACGCTTGTGAAAATGTTGAAAATTGTGAACCACCCCCAAGGTTTTCGCATTGCAACAATAAAAATATAGGATAACATTTCTACAGTAAAAACAGCATTCGCAACATTTCACGATACTAATATTCAATTCTATTAAAGTTTTTAATAATATATTTACTTTTAGGTGTATTATATTCACTTTAAACGTTCAGGTAGATGGAAATATATTTGTTGTAAGGTGTAAGGTAAATATGTGTAATAATCAAGGCAATGAAGAAATTGTTAGAATGGTGGATCTGGTTAAAAATTACAACATGAAGGCAAGAAAATAACAGAATATTTATAAAGTGACTTGCATTCAATATGCTTCTGATAGATTTGCAAATACTTTTAAAGTTGAAAGTTTTTTTCTACTGCTAAAACTATAGGAAAAATTCAAAGAAGTCAAAAAAAATGTCAATATATTATTCTCCTGTTTCTAGTGCTATTCAAACAAATGTTAAGGAACACTGGTATATTAATAATTCAGATTTATCACTGAAAACATTTCAAGTCTGAGTGCAAAAGATTGAATTTATATAACATTCTGAATATTCCTGTGGTTCACACAGATGGTGCACATCTAACCACCAAAGTGCACCAAGGGCAACAGGTCAAAGCCAAGGTGGTTCCAGCAGCGTAACGGTGGATTCATGTTGTAGTCCAAACACAATGTTTAGAAGACAATGTTTGCAAGCGACTCACACTAAAGTAAACTTAACACAATACTTCTGCCTTAAACACAGACAAAGCGACCAGTCAACGAATCATCATCTATTAATTGTGATAAATACTGACAGCGAATCCAGACACTGACACTTCTAGACAGACACTTGTGGTGGGGTTACCTGCTTGTGTCTGTCATTTGTGACATTGCTTAATATATGTTGTTGCTTCGGTGCATATGTCTTTTATATCTCTGCGTGAGGTCATACAGGGTTTAGAACTAAGCACTAATGGAGACGCATGAAAGTAAAAGAGAAAGTAAAAAGGGAACGAGACTTAGAGGAGACTAATGAGGCTTCATTAAGTGTAGCTGATTGGTGCTTTAACCTCTGGCTGTGACTGTCATGATGCTTCTCTTTCCCGTCAGGACGACTTACATGAGCCAGGGCAGATGAGACACAATGTCTTCCTATGTTCTTTTTCTTTTCTTTTTTTTTTATGAGTTGCCGCTGCAATTGGTACCAGTCAAACCAACTTAATTCATTAAGATCAGTGTCAAAACTTGGGAAAGAGAAAGTAGTAAGGCCAGAGAAATTAAATGAGATAAAGACAAACTTTTGTAGAGAATAAGTATATATTATCCAAGGTATATACAATCAGTCATCATGAGCATCTATCAATTGTTTGATTGTTCTACATGATGACTGATTGTTTTGGATGGGTGTGTTTTGCACGTGTTAAAAGCCTATTTCTGAGATTCCAACAGGAGGTTGGCTTGAAACACAGCAGTGAAGACTACCTATGGGACAGATCGGGTTGGCAGGCCGTAGACTGAGGAAGTCCTCTGGATGGGGGACGAAACGTTTCTCACTTGAAGAAACTGGTTGAGATGTAACCATTTTTGATGCTATCTACCTGGATTATTGAGCTTACAAACCTTTTATGTTATATACCATATTTTGCTGACTCTAAGGCGCACTGGATTATAAGGCGCCATATCAATGAACGGGTCTGTTTTCATACATAAGGTGCATCAGATTATATGGCGCATTAAACGAAACAAGTTCATTTTGACAGATTTTTGAGCACCGTGTACCACATAAAATCGGTTCGAGGTCAGTAAGCACAACCAGAATTAATAGATAAGGCGCACTGGATTATAAGGCTCACTGTCGATTTTTGAAAAAATTAAAGAATTTTAAGTGAGTCAGAAAAATATGATATTGATAGTTTCCTGAAAATGTATTTAGTGTTTCATGAAATATTTTACTAAAAAACACAGTTACCTACAAAAAATTTGAGCACAACTGTAAAAACAAGTAATGATCATTTACCATCCTGATTTTTTTAATCTGTCACTGCACCAAGGATAAATATGTGTCCTATATCCTATATTTTTGTTTTATTTTAAATCCATCCATAATACACACACTATTACACA
>NC_056498.1:14521112-14536745 GCF_014905685.2 Nematolebias whitei
GGAGATGATTGAGGACTTCAGAAGGAACAAAAACACCTACACCCCCCTGAACATAAGAGGATCTGCGGTGGAAGTGGTCTCCAGCTACAAGAACTTGGGTGTACACATGAATGACAACCTCAGCTGGAGCAACAACACCACCAGCCTGATCAAGAAAGCTCATCAGAGACTCTACTTCCTCAGGCGGATGAGACGAGTTGGTCTGGGAAGCTCAGTCCTCACCTCCTTCTACAGGTGTGCAGTGGAGAGCATCCTGTGCTCCAGCATCAACGTGTGGCATGGAGGCTGCACAGCTGCAGAAAGAAAAGCTTTGCAGAGAGTGGTGAAGGCTGCACAGAAGACTGTCAGAGTCAGCCTCCCCACCATCACAGACATCTACACCTCTAGATGCAGGAAGAGGGCTACCTGCATCATGAAGGACCCCACTCACCCAGCACACACACCTTTTGCCCCGCTCCCCTCAGGGAGGAGGTTGAGGAGCATTAAGTGCAGAACCACTAGACTGAGGAACAGCTTCTACCCTGAGGCTGTTAGACTCATGAATCTCTAACTAGAATAATCACTGTGAAAAATCACATCATGTTGCTGCTGATCTGTTTCATGTTGCTGCTGATCTGTTTCAATGCTGATGTGTTCATGCGTGCACATCCGCTCACACAGACTCATGTTCACGTTTTTGCTGATGTTCAATGTTTTTTGTTATGGGTGCATAGTGTATATTTAGTTGATGTTTTTCTTAGTTTCTTAGATGTCATTACTGTTTTTCTTATACATTTTATTGTTGGATGTAACTGGGACCCTGTGTACATAATTTCACTCCATCACATGTACCACATGAGGTGCGAATGACAATAAAGAAACTCTGACTCTGACTCTGACTCTGATAATGTAAACATCTCCCGCTGAGGCTTTGTGTTAAACCACATACGCACACGCACGTGCGGACAGACGCTATATTTCTATCTACATGGCGGCAGATACACTGCTTTCTGAACTATGACTGATGGAATATATTTTTAATCTCGTAGTTAATCTACGTCAGATTCCATGCGCTGTGACCGACATCTGTGTTGGAAGAGACAGTCTGATCCAGTTCTAATATCTCTGTTTATAGAACGAGGCATACGCACATGTCGTGCTGCACTATAACATCTAAATTTGCTAAATAATAAGTTTAATAATAATAAACAGTATTTATGTTAGTGTGAGAGATATAATGAGGCTCTGAGCTAAATGAAGCTATCTGGACATTACGTAATTCAAATTTAAAATGATGCTAAACATATAGCGTGAACAATAAAGTTGAAAATGAAGACATCAGGTTTAATATTTATTTATTTATTCAACACCACAAACTGCATGTCACACAAACACTGATAATTAAACTGAACACACTATTAAAACAAGTTAACTGTAAACTACGTTAATGAACTGGATTCTTGTTTTCATCCGGTATGGAAGTCCCACGTTGTCCATCAGGCTCGTTCAGGCTGTCACTCCTTTGATTAATGCAGCTTAAAACATTGAATGGATTGAATAAAAGAACTGAAGGGAATTTTAAATAAATAGTTCATCCAACATCTTTCTCTTCTACGTCCTCCTGCACTGCACCTGGGCCGAGCCTTGTTCAGAACCAGTCTGCCTGGTGGCAGACGGCTCCTTCTTCTTTCAGGAAAAAATAAAAACTCAGCTGGTTGTTTTGTGATCGAAGTAAACACAAACTAACATTATTAAGAACATTTTATTTACCTGCTGTAAATCAGCTACTTATTATCACGGAGTAAAGTCCGACATCGTCGATTCGGTTCTGGTCCACTCAGCGACCAGTGTGGAGCTGTTCGAAAAAGCAGTCCCGCTTGGCGCCAAATCTGTTTGGGGGGGGGGGGTGGATTTTAATTTCCTCTTCCTGCATGCAGACAATTGAAGCATTGCTCAAGGTAAAGCACGATGGCTCAGTGGTTAGCACTGTTGCCTCACAGCAAAAAGGTCCTAGGCTGCCTTCAGGCACAGGCCTCCGTTGCAAAAGAGATCTGTGATCTCAATGGGATTTTCCTGGTTCAATAAAGGTTAATAAATAAAACAACAACTTCCTTTTGAACAATTAGTGGTTTGTAAATTGGAGGACCCAAGAGTGTGCAATATATCGAGGTTGAAACAAATTGATATACAAAGTTTTTTCTTATAAAATATAAGATGAGACCAGGGGCAGACTGGCCATCGGGGATGCTGGGATGTTTCCCGGTGGCCTGGCTCTGCTCAGTGCCCGACGAGGGACTGGACTAAAGGCTCGATTTGGGTCGCGCTTGTTTAGTTTTAATAAAAAAGCCTCTCTTGCACCGGGCTCACTTAGGCCTTACTGAGACTCCCCCGCCCCTCCTCTCTCTTTCTGGGGCTGTCTGTCAGCAGACTGAGCAGAGCAGAGATACACAGATTGCGCGCCTGCCCCTGGTTGAGACTATATCTTTTATATCAATATTATATATGTTGTGTTATAAATTATACTTGTTGATCTGCCAGGTTGCTTTTCTTCTTTTCCCATCTGTCTGTGCCCAATTTCTTACACTGCTAGCTGGCTCTGTCTCTCCCCCTCCCTGAACAATTCACCCCATTCCCCACTTCTTCACCTGGATAACAGGCAGCATCAGAGATGGAGACAAATGTGGGCCTCCTGCCCCAAAACAAACTGTTACAAAACTTTTAGACTCATGTTGATTGCATTGTGTTGATTGTAACATGATTATTAAATCCTGTTTTTTTACTGTCTGAAATGAAGCCCATACCATCCAAAAGTACTCTTGAGACAGTAGTACATGCTTTCATAACATCCAGGCTTGATTACTGCAATCCACTGCTTTTTGGAATCAGTCAGACCTCTATTGCACGTTTACAACTGGATCAAAATGCTGCAGCCTGGTTTTTAACTGGTACAGGCAAAAGAGAGCACATTACACCAGTTCTGACCTCCCTTCACTGGCTCCCTGTTCACTTTTTAATTCATTTAAAAATCCTTATGTATGTTTTATAATCTCTGAACAGTCCTGCCCCCTCTTATCTCGCTGATCTGCTGCAGCCATATGTCCCACAGCACTCACTGAGATCAGCAGACGAGGTACTTTTATTTGTTCCAGACACTTGTCTTAAGCTCAGAGGTGACTGGGCAAAACTGTGGAATGGCTTACGTCATTTCAGGCAGGCTCCCTATCGCACTGTTTTTAAGTTTTGTTTGAAAACTCACATTTATTCCCTGACTTTTGACACTGTGTGAGTTGATTTTAACTTGTCTGTATTCTATAATGTTAGTCATTTAGTTCTTATCTTTACCTATTTGGATCTATGTCTTTTTTTTTCTCTGTCCTTTTCTTATTTGTTTTTACTGTACTGTACTTTGGTTGGCCTTGTTGCTGTTTTTAAGTGCTTTATAAATAAAGTGGTATGATATGGTATGGTATGGTATACTGTGTCTTATGAGAGAAAACATTCGAAGTGGTGTGCCATGACTAACGCATTGGACTATCAAACTGCTATCATATCAACCTGACAGGTCTTGTTGCTATTACTAACAAGCCTAATGTCGTCAAGGCAATGCATCTCATGTATATATGTCATGGACATCGTCAGTCTTTTTCAATATGAAAGATCACAGAAGTCAGATTAAATTTTGTCATAAGCAGGTGCTTCAAAAATGTACACATTACTAATATATTAAATACAGTTTAACATCACAGGCTCAGCCAGATATGGCAGCATGTAAAGGACAAACTTTGTAACAGAATGTTTGATGGACTGAGATTCTGCTTCATCATCCTTTTACATATAGAACCATTAGTGATTGAGGCAGCATGAAGCCTCATTGGACTCAGCTGGGACTTTCAGTATGTGTGGATCTGCCTATTAGACCTTTTTCATTCCTACTGAGGTGAAACACTTACAGTGGACTTACAGACTCAGTGGACCATGATTTTAGCTCAGGTCATCATTTATTTGCTAGTTTAACACTAATGATGTTTCTTCTTCTTTCCCATATGTCTCCCATGACTGGCCATATTCAACAATCAGGTAAGAAACAACTTTTAAGTGTGTTTGTGCTTTTAGCTGATGAGAGCTTCATGTGAAATGCAACAAACAAAAGCACTGGTACGAACTTTCCCGCTTCACTGTTTTCAGTACTAATGGAGCTAATTTGGATGGAAGAGCCCTTTTTCAGCCATGACATCATAAGATTGAAATTTTATTATCATAGGGATGTACTTACATTACATCACATTATTATTATTAATAATAATATTATTACTATTATTATTACCAATCAATCAATAATAATAATTAAAAAAAATTAAAAGTCAACATCACAATTGTAAACTGTGGCTTAGTTGGTAGAGCTGTTGCCTGTCAGTGAGAAGGTTGCCGGTTCAAATCCCGACCAGGAACCTTTCGGGGTGAAGTTTGCATGTTCTCTCCGTTCATGTGTGGGTTTTCTCCGGGTACTCTGATTTCCTCCCACAGACCAAAAACATGTATGTTAGGCTGATTGGTAACTCTAATCCAGGGGTGTCAAACTCACTTACAAAAGGGGGCCAAAATTAAAACCTTTTTCAAACTAAGGGCCAATTTCAGAATCTACATGAACTCAAATCAGATACCCAGCATCTTTTCTTGGTCACAGGTTCCTCAACAAGTGTTTGATTGGTCCCATTTGATGTTCTCTGTTATGCTTTCGACATCATAATCAAAGATTACTGAAAAAAATCAAAATATAGAAGTATTTTGTTTCCCATATCATCTTTGGGGCCAGATAAGATGTCAACAAGGGCCACATTTGGCCCCCGGGCCTTGAGTTTGACTCATATGCTCTAAATAATTCCTAGGTGAGAGTGAGAGAGTGAATGGTTGTTTATCTCTTTGTCTCTGTGTGTCCCTGTGATGGACTGGAGACCTGTCCAGTGTGTACCCCACCTCTCACACAGTGATGGATGGACATGGGCACCAGTCACTACCACAACCTGAAAAAGAAGAAGCGGGTAAAGATAATGGATGGATATATGGATGGATGGATGGATGGAGGGATGGATGGATGGATGGATGGATGGAACATCACAGATGGTGTCAAAAGTCAAGAAGATATGGGTTTTAAGAAAGGATTTAAAAAACAGACAGGGAAGAGGCCTGTCTGATGTACAAGTGAAGTTCGTTTCATAATTTAGGAGCTGCCACAGCAAAAGCACGGTCTCTTCTGAGCTTACACTTTGTCTTCAGGACACTCAGGAGCCGCTTCAGCTTACTCAGGATCATCTAAACTGAGGGATCAAGAGAATGTGTATTGATGTAGCAACTTGGACAGATGAGACGGTGCAAGTCCGTTTAGAGCTTTAAAAGTAAATAAAACAATTTAAAAATAAATTCTACAATGTTCACGCAGCCAGTGAAAGGAAGTTAAAACAGGGGAAGTGTGGTCAAATGTTTGTGTACGTTACAAGCCGTGCAACAGCATTCTGTACCTTCTGAATCTGAGAGTTACATGAATCCCCGATTCCTTTATAAAGTGCTTTACAGTAATCAAGCTGAGTGGTAATAAAGGCATAGATTACTATGAGCATGCATCAGGATAGCGTAGATTTCTGTTTCAAAATGTCATAGAGAAAGAATTGACTTTAGCCAGCTGCCTCAAATAGAAAAATAACAACTAGATTTAACAACTGCTCTGATATGCTTTTCTAACTTTAGTCCAGCATCGACATTGACCCCTAGGTTTGTAATAGTTGGCTTGGTATACTGGGCCAAGAAACCTACATTACAATGGGAGCCTCAGTGGAGCTTCCAAAGACTATAACCTCAGTCTTTCCCTCATTGAACTTTGAGAAGTTCACAGTCATCCAGGCTTTTATGTCCTCCAGACATGAAAACAGAGGGCCCAGAGAGTTAGAGTCCATTTTCTTTAGCAGTACATACAGTATATCTGGCTATCTTCTGCATAACAATGAAAGGGGATCCCATATTTTCTAAAAATAGAGCCAAGAGGGAGCATGTTTAGTGTGAAGAGGATGGGGCCTAAAACTGAGCCCTGCAGAATCCCACACAAAAGAAGAGCAGAGGAGGATACGTGGTCACCAAGGCAGACACAGAAAGTACGCTCGGCTAAGTACGTAGGACCTAAACCTGTCTAGACCTGTACTGCTGATGCAGTTTGCAGTTTGTAGAACCAGCCATCCATTTTCTGTTCTTGCATGGTGTCATGGTTTGAGGATGACTTGAACCCAGGAATGCAGACTTCACACAATCCATCCATCCATCCATCCATTATCTTTACCCGTTTATTCCATTTTGGGTCACGGGGGTCGCTGGTGCCCATGTCCAGCAATCACTGTGCGAGGGGCGGGGTACACCCTGGACGGGTCGCAAGTCAATCACAGGGACACATAGAGACAAACGAGACAAACAACCATTCACTTTCTCACTCACACCTAGGGACAATTTAGAGTTACCAATCAGCCTAACATGCATGTTTTTGGTCTGTGGGAGGAAACCGGAGCACCCGGAGAAAACCCACGCATGCACGGAGAGAACATGCAAACTCCACCCAGAAAGGCCCCTGGACCGGGGTTTGAACCAAGGACCTGCTGACTTCACACAATGATAAACTAAATTTATTCAACTAAAAACTAGTGATGGTCATAAGAAGCTGAAGTTCTGGTGCATATATTAAATAAAACAACAACACCATGTTTCAGAAGCTCTGAGTCGAAGCTTCATTCATTTAACAAAAGTCACTGAATCAAAGCATGTGACCAATGCTTATGCTTTGATACTTGATTCAAAGGTTTGTGAGGACGTAAATCATCAGCCATGGTGTGTTTTTTGGTGGCCCAGTTTATGCAAATTATAACAAACCAATAAGCAACATAAAGTGAGACATGGAGCCAGCCTTACATGTTTTATATGTTTAGCTAGTTCATTAGCACTTTTACCCCAAGAAAGAAAACAAAAAAACTTTGGAAAAACAATCTGTCAGTAAATTACAATATGATCTCACAGTGAACATAAACTGGTTCATTACAAAAAGTCATGGAGGCAAGCAGTAAACCTGCAGCTCAAGCATAATTCTAAACTGGTACTGTGTTATGAATTAGATATGATTTTTTTTATGTATGATCACATGTCAAAAAGTCACAAGCAAAGGGACATTAATGCCAGGCCTCGTTTTAACATGTTTAATCATCAAAATCATTTGTTCATCAAATAACCATTACTTTATTCTTTCACCCTAAAAATGTTCAAAGCACCACAATGGCAGCTGATATCAGACAGAAACATCTCAGGGTATTAAACAACAGCTGTCAGCTTCATCGGTTGGAAAACCACAATGAAGCGGTTCATTTCATTATGTCCTTTCAAGCTGCTCTTTCTAATTTTGACCACAAGAAGGAGTCAGAGGACTGGCAGAAAGCTTTGATTAATGAACCCTTTTTTTGAAACAAGCTTCAGTGTTTCAGAAAAGCTTCATTTGTCCATCACTACTGAAAGCAAAATCTCACGTGGCAGTCAAACATGCAGTTCCTGAGGGCAAGCACTGAGGAGCACATGCACACATGTGAAATGTCTGATGCTACCATGAATACTGAACTAAAATAGACAGGTGTTAAGGACTGAGGATGACAAGGAAATGAGGATCAGCTGAGCTGAGTGAAGACTGAGAACAAGTAAGACTGGACTGACTGAGAAGCAGAAACTGACTGATGACAAAGGAACACAGCCAGCTGATCAAATGAAACATAACTAAACACAACAATCAGCAAACATTAATAAACCTCATTATGAAATACAAAAGCCATTAACAAAATCTGGGGCAGCACGGTGACACAGTTGGTATAGCTGCCGCCTCAGCAAGAAAGTTGTCCCGGTTCAAATCCTGGCCGGGGGCCTTTCTGGATGGAGTTTGCATGTTCTCTCCGTGCATGTGTGGGTTTTCTTTGGGTACTCTGGTTTCCTCCCACAGACCAAAACATACATGTTAGTCTGATTGGTAACTCTAAATTGTCCCTAGGTGAGAGTGAATGGTTTTTTGTCTCATGTGATGGACTGGAGATGGACTGGAGACCTGTCCAGGGTGCCCCCCACCTCTCACAAAGTGACTGCTGGGCATGGGCACCAGTGACCCCCGTGACCCAAAAAGAAATAAGCAGGTAAAGATAATAGATGGAAGGATGGATTAATAAAAAATATCTAAAAACACAGATCCTGACTGCTGGTCCTGTTCAGGGTTACATGTAGTTTGTGTATCCCCAGCAGTTGTGTGAAAGGTGAGTTACACTGGACAAATTCTGCAGTCCTAAAGGTCCCTAACTGGTCAGTTTTGACCATAAGCTCAAGGGTTTTATATTGGAATCTACATAGAAGCAATTCAATGTGATGGACTTCAGCATTGTATCTAATTGGAAAGTATCACAGTTTATTACTGGTACATGTGAAGGATTGTAATGTTGTTTACACAATCACGTACAAATAAGCTCACAAAAGCTTAATTTTCTTTATGGCTAACAAAATAAAATGAATTTCACATCCCCACTGCTTTGCACAACAAAGTGTTAAGCAAATACTTTGTATGACCTTTTAGCCCTCAAGAGTATGTGTCAGGGACAATTCTTGGCTACTACCATGCCAAATTTAAGCTCATCTGTTAAATTGACTGGGTTGTAGCAATTTTTGTGTTTGTGCAAGTTGATAAGCTGTGGAAGCAAGCTTGAGTTGAACTGACTCCAAAAATGTATTGGTTTAAACAATTTCAGGGATTTTTGATTGGAAACTCTTATCCTTTCAAAATGCAATCAGTCCATCCATCCATCAATTCATCCATACATCCATTATCTTTACCCGCTTCTTCCTTTTTGGGTCATGGGGGGTCACTGGTGCCCATATCCAGCAGTCACTGTGCAAGAGGTGGGGGACACCCTGGCCAGGTCTAGAGTCCATCACAAGGTGAAACTGTAACACCCCCCCCCCCCCCTATGGATTCTGCTTCTTAATCCCTTCAGTTTTGTGTTTTACCAAAGAGACCACTAACAAGAAGGTTGAATGATGAAGAATGAATAATTAAAATGTCTGAAAGGGAAGGAATTAATCACACTCCAGTTATCAATTTAATTTGTTTCCAACAGCCTCCAGCATTTATTCCCTCCTACAAGTCCACAAGTGAGAAAATATTTCCTCTCAGCTCCTTTGCAGCACTGATAAGATTCATCATCACACGGTGGCAGTAATCATTGACTTCAGAGCTGTACGCGTTCATCACTTCTAATTGGCTAATAAATTACCTTCACTGATGACAAATGGCATTTGTGTGACCTGCTGATCAGTTGTACTTTGTCTCACAAAGAAACTCAAGTTTCAAGGTGTGAGGACTGGAAAAGGGGCGCTTAAAAAAATTAGTCACAAGAGAATTAGGTAGATATTTTTTTCTGTATCTCTGATTGATAGAAATTCACTGGAGAGGTGAGGAAGGATTATTAAATTTATGAGATTTAAGGATAAACCACCATGTTTTATTTTTTTATTTAAGGGACAAATAAAGGGATGCATCGTGCTGCACCGCTGCACATTCAACTAATCCCCATTGAGACTTGTAATGTTTATTCAGACACCAGGCACCTCCTGGTGCAGGGATGTTCTGAAGGATTTCTCACATGATAGGTCCTGCTCAGTTTCTGCCAGCTGAGAGTATTAATGCTCACCATAGGATGCCAACTAATGTTCCCTATTTATCTGGAACAAACCTGAGGATGTGCAGGCACAGTCACTTGACATTTTGAACAATTTTGATGTGGATATCTGTGCCTTATTTAAAAAAGCAGACATTTTGGTTTTTAGGAAATCATTTAATTAATTTTATTTTACTGTATTGGATTGTAGACATCTTGACACTGTGCACAAACAGAAAATCAAAATAATTTTGCAGTAAATTCAATAAAATGCCCAAACATGTTCCCACTCCAAACCAAGCTGCTATTCAAGTTCTTAAATCTAACAGTTTATTTATAGTATTTTAATAAGTTTAACCCTAAAAGTAAATTCAAGATATACAGTTGGACTCAAAAAGCCACGGTGGCTGACAGGTGCAAACAAGCTGCAAACAGCTAAATGTGCAGCAAATGTCAAAACGCGCTGCAAACAAAGGAATGATGCAAACTCCAAAACAAAAAGATAAATGCAACAGAAAAATGCTGCAAAAGAAAAAATTTGCAATTAAAAAAAGGAAGAAAAACATATAACCAACAAAATGACTGCAATGGAAAAATGCTGAAAATACCAAAAACACTAGAAAGACTCTAAGACACAATGCAATCTCAAACCAAAAAACTGAAGTACACCAGACCAGTAGGGGGACTCAACTACCATCGAATAACCGTTGAATATTAAACTGTGTTTAATATTTGGGGCGGATGTGGCTGAGTGGTCAGAGCAGTTGTCCTCCAATGCGAGAGTTGGGGAGTTCGAATCCACCAGCAGTTGCATGCTCAAATGTCACTGGGCAAGACACTGAACCACTCATATACTCTGATGTGTGTCCCATCAGTGTATGAATGTGATCTAAAGCATTGATTAGTCTCTTTAGAAAGATTTGTTCAATTAGCTGTGTAGAGCTCTAGTAGAGTGCTGTATGAATGGGTAAATGAGGCACAGATTGTTGTGTAAAGTGCTTTGAGTATCTTGAAATAAGATAGAAAGGCACTATATAAGTACAGTCCATTTACCATTTACCAATATTGATGTTGGCTCTACTTTTGAAAATATTCTTTACATAAATTCAAGAAATGTGTGTTGGACAGATATAGCAAAGGTAGATGTGAAAAAGATTGAGAAATACATGTAAAAAAACACGAATTATACATTAATATTGATTTTAGAAACTTCCATCCATTCATCCATTATCTTCTGCTTGTTCTGGAGCCAGGTCATTGGGGCAGCAGATTGAGCATGGAGGCCCAGACATCTCTTTCCACAGCCACCACTTGCAGCTTTTCTGAGAAGACCCCAAGGCGTTCCCAGGCCAAGCAACAGACGTAGTCTCTCCAGCGTGTCCTGGGTCATCCTGGGGGTCTCCACCCAGTCAGACATGCCCGAAGAAACATCCTTATCACATGCCTGAACCATCTCAATTGGTTCCTTTTGATGTGGAGGAACAGTTGTTTGCCAAGTCTCACCCGGATAACTGAACTTCTCACCCTACTCTAAGGGAGAGTCCAGTTACCCTGCGGAGGAAACTCATTTCAACCGCCTGTATCCACAATCTTATTTTTTCGGTCACTACCCAAAGTTTGTGACCATAGGTGAGGGTAGGAACATAGAACAACCAGTAAACAGAGAGCTTTTCTTTACAGCCCAGGTCCCTCTTCACCACAACGGACCGGCACAAAGTCTCTAAGACTGCAGACACTTCACCAATCCATCTGTCAATCTCACGCTTCATTCTTCCCTCACTCATGAACAAAACCCAGACATGCTTGAACTCCTCCACTTGAGGCAGAAACTTACCCTCGACCCAAAGAAAGCAATCCACCATTTTCCAACTGAGGACAATTTTCACCCCAGCTGCTTCACACTCAGCTATGAACCACTCCGTTGAGACCTTGAGATCACGAGACAATGATGCCAACAGGACCACATCATCTGCAAAGAGCAGAGAGGGAATCCTGAAGTCACCAAACCGGAATCCCTCCACCCCCTGGCTGCACTGAGAAATTCTGTCCATAAACAATATGAACAGAATCAGTGACAATGGGCTGCCCTGGTGGAGTCCAACTCCCACCCTGAACCTGTCCGACTTACTACCAGCAATGCAAACCACAGTCTCGCACCACTTGTACACGTAGCAAACAGCCCATAGCAACGGGCCCCCAATCCCATACTCACGGAGTCCCCCCCCCCACACACACACACATTGTACCCCAAAGAACACAGACAAAAGCCTTCTCCAAGTCCACAAAACGCATGTAGACCGGATGGGCAAACTCCCATGACCCCTCGAGGACTAAGCTGATCCAGTTTTCCATGACCAGGACGGAACCTGCATTCTTCCTCCTGGATCTGAGATTTGACCAATGATCTGACTCGCTTCTCCATTACCCATGAATAGACCTTACCATGGAGGCTAAGGAGAGTTATGTCCCTATAATTGGAGCACACCCTCCGATCCCTTTTTGAAGAGGGAACCACCACCCCAATCTGTCAAGCAAGTGTCACTGCCCACTATGTCCACAAAATGCTGCAATGGCATGTCAACCAAGACAGCACCCACAACATCCAGAGCCTTAAGGAAATCATGGTGAATCTCATCCACCCCTAGAGCCCTGCTACCGCGGGGATTTTTAACTACCTCTGCGACATCAGCCACAGTTATGGACAGATCAACCCTGAAGTCCACCAACTCAGCTTCCTCCACGGAAGATGTGCTAGTGAGAGTAAAAAGGTCTGAGAAGTATTCCTTCAACCTCCTGACGACACCATTGGTTGAGATCAACAGCACTTCACCTTCACTGAAAACAGTGTTATTAAAGTGTTGCTTTCCCCTCAGATGCCTGATGGTTTGTCAGAATCTTCTCAGAGCTGACCAAGAGTCTTTATTCAAGACCTCACCTAACTCCTCCCACATCTGAGCTTTTGCTTCAACAACAGCCAAGGCTGTGGACTGCTTGGCCATCTGGTACTCCTCAGCTGCCTCAGGAGCTCCACCAGCCATCAAGGCCCAATAGGACTCCTTCTTCAGCTTGACAGCCTCCCTAATCCAGGGTGTCCACCACCGAGTTTGAGGATGGCCATTGTGAGAAGCATGCATTTCTTTATGTCCACAGTTCAAGGCAGCTACCTCAACAATTGAGGCATGGCACATGGCCCAGAGGCATGGCACATGGCCCACTAGGACGCAATGTCCCCCGCCTCAGCTGGGATGCAGTTAAAGCTCTCCCAGAGGTGCAAGTTTAAGATCTTTCTGACGGGTTTGTCTGCCACACGTTCCCAGCAAACTCACTACACGACTGGGTCTACTAGGTCTGTCCGGCATCTTCCCCCGCCATCTGATCCAACTAACTACCAGGTGGTGAACACTTGACAGCTCAGCTCCTCTTTTCACCCGAGTGTCCAAAAAAAATGGCCACAAATCAGATGACACAATTACAAAGTCAATCATCGATCTACAACCTAGGGCATCCTGATGCCAAGTGCACATATGGGCACTCTTATGTTCAAACATTGTGTTCGTGATGGATAAACCATGATTAGCACAGAAGTCCAACAACAGAACACTGCTCGGGTTCAGATCAGAGAGGCCAAACCTTTCAGTAAACTTTTGAAATTGTTAAAAAAAATGATGATGTAGTCAGCAGTTAAGTGTTAAAAGCTTTCATCATATCCTCTGATATGCATAACAGTCTAAAACATGGTGGTGACATTTAGCCAAGGTTATGCAGGTGCATTTGAGAGTGTCAGCTCTTGCAGTGCAGGTCATGTGTCAATCTCCTACCGGGAAACCTTTAAACCCCTCCAGAGAATGAAGTATCAGGTGCACACAGCAATGGGATACAGAGTGAAATTAAATGAACATGCAATAGACATTTTCACTCCCACCAATGACTTTCATAGGAGTTGCCTGACATTTATGTCTTGCTTTTCTTCCCACACATTCTTCCACCTACAAGTCCTGCTTCATTCACACAATAATAAACTCTTTTTTTATTATTTAATTTGTTTAGCTCTGCTATTTTACCACCAAAGCTGCTGCATATGCTGCGTCCTACTTGGATGCACTTCCTGGCACAATCCTCACCATTTACCTGGAACTGGGACCAGCAAAAAATATGCACTGGCTTGTGCTCCATAGTGCCTGGTTTTCTTCATAGTGGCTGACACCATAAAAGCTTAGTGTCAATAACTCTAATTTCCATACATTCATCTATCCATCCATCCCTCCATCCATCCATCATCTTTACCCACTTCCTTTTTGGGTCATGGGGGTCACTGGTGTCCATATCCAGCAGTCACTGTGCAAGAGGTGGGGTACACCCTGGACAGGTTTTCAGTCCATCACAGGCACACATGGCTGTGGCTGAGTGGTTAGAGCAGTCATCTCCAATGC
Source organism: Nematolebias whitei (assembly GCF_014905685.2). Classification (NCBI taxonomy): domain Eukaryota; kingdom Metazoa; phylum Chordata; class Actinopteri; order Cyprinodontiformes; family Rivulidae; genus Nematolebias; species Nematolebias whitei. The sequence goes on from NC_056498.1 coordinate 14,535,232, forward strand.
AAGAGTTGGGGGTTCAAATCCACCAGCAGTCACATGCCAGAGTGTCCCTGGGCAATACACTGAACCCCTCATTGCCTCTGATGTGTGTCCCATCAGTGTATGAATGTGATCTCAAAGCACTGATTAGTCTCTTTAGAATGATTTGTTCAATTAGCTTTGTAGAGATCTAGTAGAGTTCTGTATGAATGGGTAAATGAAGACACAGACTGTAGTGTAAAGCGCTTTGAGTATCTGGATAAGATAGAAAAGCGCTATACAAGTGCAGTCCATTTACCATTGACATAGAGACAAACAACCATTCACTTTCTCACTCACATCTAGGGACAATTTAATCAGCCTAACATGCATCTTTTTGGTCTGTGGGAGGATACCGGAGCACCCGGAGAGACTCCACACCTGCATGGAAAGAACATGTAAACTCCACCCAGAATGGCTGGCCCCCAGCCAGGATTTGATCCACCTTCTTGCTAAGAGGTGACTTCTCTTCCAATTTTGCCACCATGCCACAACTCTAATTTCCTTTGTTTCATTTTTTCCATTCATGCAACCTTTATTTATACAGGTTATTCCCATTGAGTCAGAGTCAGAGTTTCTTTATTGTCATTCGCACCTCATGTGGTACATGTGGTGGAGCGAAATTATGTACACAGGGTCCCAGTTACATCCAACAATAAAATGTAAAAGAAAAACAGTAATAACCTCTAAGATATGAACTAAGAAAAACATCAACTAAATATACACTAAGCACTCATAACAACAATTGAGCCTCAGGGACTCATTTACAAGAGAGACCTGATTTTAACCAAGAGTGATGACAACAGTGGACAACAGAGACAACAATAGACAATCATAAAGGATGTGTGCATTTTATTTTTTTTAAACAAGTGAAAATAAAATAGTAATTAAAAGGAAAAATAGCAACAACAACAAAAAACAGCTAGGTTGTATTTTGCTTTGGAAATGCTAAACTCTGACTCTGACTGACTAATTTATACTGTAAGCTACACGGGTGTGAATATTAAAATAATCTTTTTATATCCTGTTCCAGGGTACAGGGGTTAGGAACTATTTGTGGATGTGATCAATTGACACCTATTGACTAACTATTAACTACTGGGCAATTCTTTGTATTTGTTGCAGTTTCAAGTTGGTTAATTTCTCAGGTGTTAGAGGTGTTTCTCCTTTCTTTGACTGTTAAACAACCAGCCATACTGAGTTTAGGCAAGATTCATAATAGTATGGTTTGGCACGAATAATGTTAATGAGGAATAGCAATGGTTGAATCCTTAAAAATTTAATTGTCAATTTAATTCCAATTGTGCTCAAAAAAGTTTAAGCTAGATTGTAGCTAGGTTTTCTTGCTCCTTTACCTGCTGTGAAGTGGTATTATTGTTCTGTACTGCCAAATATTGTTAAGTAGCAACTCCACCATATTGCTTGCCAAATTTGCTAGCTTCACTACCAATGCACAGACAGTTCATCTTAAACTTATTAAAAACATTTTTTTTTATGTC
>NC_056498.1:14536845-14540227 GCF_014905685.2 Nematolebias whitei
TTGGCGCATCATAAAGAGGAAGGTGTGACAAAGAAGGCCCAAGACGATTGAACAGTTAGCATGTATATAAGCATGTCAACCATGACACATGTTGACTGGACACCAGCACCCTGTCAACTCCTGTATATCACAGATCAGTGGCATAATAAGGAATAAATATGAGGTGTTTTTGAGTCTGGAGCTTTCTGTGGCAGTGTACTGTATGTATTCATTTTAACACGTACATTCGCACACACACATGCACACAAATACAAATATGATGGATACTGCAGCACAGCTAATAAACAACTACCATGGATTTTTAAAACAAAGAAAGGATAAAAAAACGGATGTGAATCAGCAGTCATGGCACGTCCATTGGGTTGTTGAAACAGTAGCACCCTGTCAATCAAACAAGCTACCTTCTTAATTACCAGCCTTGCATAATGTTAAGCTTCAATAAGATTTAAATCATTGGGTTTTCTAGACGTTTTTGCCCCTTATAATTTTTATAAATGACCTAATTTGTGCAAATTAGAGTGTACTGTGCTTTTAGAGACATTATAGAAGTGATGCATTACTAACCGTTTCTGGCAGGTTTTCTAATAGTACTGACTGGTCTTTGGCAGAGCCCCTCTCTTTACATTGATCAAACTTGGCCAGCTGCTGGCACTGACAAAAATCCACAGTTTCACAATAGAGACAAATTAGCTAATTACAGCAGTGGTCCTACAAAAGAGTGTCAAGACCAGGTAATCTATCATCAGCCAAATCAAAGATTCAGTTCTTCTTGGCCGTCACATTTGAGACACCCATCAATAAATGCCATTTGTAGTGGTTCGTAAGAGCACGGCAAATTGCACGCTTTTTGAGGGATTATAGTTAATTGGGAAGCGGTGACTTTTTCCACCAAATGAAGCACACACAGAAGTAAAAGGCACATTAAGAGTCGAAGTTGTGTTTTGTTGTGCTGGGACAAGCACAAATGTGTGTTATGATTCAACAAAGCAATCATTTAAGAGGACAGATATTGCTGTATGCCTAATGTATGACTAATGTGTCCCCTTGAGGTCCAAATCTCTTTTGTAACGCTCTTTAACTGCAGTGATCCTTAGTTATTATCACTGTTTGCATCATACCCTGATTTCTCTCTTTTCATCAAACTATTGCATCTTCCCTTTATTTTCCTTCTGTTTATGGTTGCAACTATAATGTTTCTAAAAAACTTTCAAGCATTGACAATACAATGAACAAAGAATTGTTATTAGCTCTAATTTAGAACATTATTTTAGATAGTATATGAAAGCCGACACATTATGATCTCATAGAGTCATATTCGGAAAACGCTGAAAGAGTTTGTATTAACTGCAGATGTGTTGGATCATGTAGTGAAACTGTGAAGTATTGTTTTGAATTTCACGAGATGAAGAGACCTAGAAAGTTTTAAGAATATTGTCATACACAATCTGACTTTAACTGTTTAATGCACTGGCCAAAAAAAAATGTTGCCACCAAAAAAAAAGGTTACACTAATATTTTGTTGGACCACTGTTAGCTTTGATTACAGCATGTATTCACTGTGGCATTGTTTCGATAAGCTTCTGCAACGTCACAAGATCTATTTTATTTTTCACCAAGATCTTGCATTGATGACTAGGCACTAGGCATGATGGGTGCATCACTTCACCTTCCTCTCTTCTTACCCTGATGCATCCATCACTCTGGAACAGGGTAAATCTGGACTCATCAGACCACATGACCTTCTTCCATTGCTCCAGAGTCCAATCTTTATGCTCTCTAGCAAATTGAAGCCTTTTTTTTCCCGATTAGTCTCCTTGATTAGTGGTTTTCTTAAGGCTACACAGCTGTTCAGTCCCAATCTCTTGAGTTCCCTTCGTATTGTGCGTGTGGAAATGCTCACTATTCACTATTCTTATTATTTCACTAACCATAGCCTTGAATGCTACTGTTGTTTTTCTTCGATTTGATTTCACCAAACGTTTAAGTGATCGCCGATCACAATCATTCAGGATTTTTTTTTTGGTCACATTTCTTCCTCGAAGACGATGGGTCCCCACTATACTTCCAGTTTTTAATAATGCGTTGGACAGTTCTTAACCCAATATTAGTAGTTTCTGCAATCTCAGATGTTTTTTCTGCTTGATGCCAATGATTTGACCCTTCTCAAACAGACTGACATCTTTTCCACGACCACGTGATGTGTCTTTAACATGGTTGTTTAAGAAATGAGAAGCAACTCATTGCACCAGTTGGGGTTAAATAACTTGTTGTCAGATGAAAGAGAATCGCTCATGCAGTAATTATCCGATAGGAGGCTCGTACCTATTTGCGTAATTAAATCCAGGTGGCAACTTTTTTTTTTTTTTGGCCAGGCAGTGTTCTTTAAACAAGACAATTAGGAACACTGATGTGTGTTCATTGATTGTTTAATTGTTCATCTTAAACAGCAGGATATTAGATTTTGTATCCTCAGTAATGATTAGGGTCATTATATGTCTGTAAATACATAATCTCAGTCCAGTACTTTATAGTATTTTGCTTTCTTTTACAGTGCAGACTAAAAGGTTATATACCATAAGTTTAATAAAGTTAATACAATCTATCCTAAAAAGTGTTTGGTATCACAGGTCTACACTGCAGTAATTACCCCACAGGGCGCATAGGTGGTCAGGATCACAGAGATCTGTTGAACTCAAAGCAGAGAAACTCTGCAAATGAACCATGCAGGTGCAAAAGCGCCTCTAATCATGCTATGGCTGACAGACCTCACAAACTACATCCCCTGACCTCCCCGGTGCTATTGTTTATAAAATGTAACATTCTATAAAATGTTAGTGTGTTTGGAGGGTGTTCATTATTGGTCAACATGTTTAACTTGTGCATGTGAACAATACTCCTGGTCGTCGAAAGAGAGGGAGCACCACTGTGGGAATGTGCAGTATGTTTGAGTGTCTCTTTGAGTCACGTAGTTTTGTGTTTTGGTTCAGGGATTTCAAAACTTTTCTGCATGGAATTGATTGATTTTCAAAATAAAATGCCATGCAGACTAACAGAAATAGAAAACAACAACCAACCAACCAAATAACAAACAAAAAATAAAGTGAATTCTTTATTTCTTTGTGGCCCTGACAATTCCACCGCCCCCCCAAACCTCACAAAGTTCCATGAGACAGTTTCAAGTGTGTGTAGTTTATCAAATCTGTACATTTGTATCTGTATGTATTAAACAATTTTGAAACATGTTCAAATGTGGAATGAGAATAATTTTTACCTTAGAACAATATCCATGTAAGCACATGGCCTTTGTGTCTGAGTTTTGCTTATAATAATAAAATATATTTTGTGAAAATTAACTTTTTTCTATATGCTTTTTTTGGAGGTT
>NC_056498.1:14540327-14551966 GCF_014905685.2 Nematolebias whitei
ATATAGATAGATAGATAGATAGATAGATAGATAGATAGATAGATAGATAGATAGATAGATAGATAGATAGATAGATAGATAGATAGATAGATAGATAGATAGATAGATAGATAGATTCATTTTGATTCAACCTGCTTGTTTGTCACTGTTAGTGAGTACTTCTCCTTTGCTGAGATAATCCATCTACCTCACAGGTGTGGTATATCAAGATGCTGATTAGACAGCATCATTATTATACAGGGGAGCCTTAGGCTGACCACAATAAAAGGCCACTCTACAATGTGCAGTTTTATCACACAGCACAAAGCCACAGATGTTACAAGTTTTGAGGGACCATGCAATTGGCATGCTGATGGCCGGAATGTCCATGATCAGAGAACTTGGCAGTACATCTAACGGACCTAACAACTGCAAACCACTTGTAATCACACACTAGACCCTGTAGCATGAAGATGCGCTCCCCTGACCATGACCTCTGACCCTTGGGTTATCTACCAGACTCACCATGAACTGATTCCTTTAAAGATAATATGAGATTTGCAAGAATATATTGTGCACATATGATATAAGTGCATTAATTGAGTGCATGTGTTGCAGTTCTGGTCTAGGGTCATGATTTATCACAAACACCAGTTATTTATTATTTATTTTATCTTTATTTCACCAGGCAAATCCTATTGACATCACAAATCTCTTTTGCAAGGGAGGTCTGGGCCTGAAGGCAGTCTAACAGAAATGTTTAAGGAATATTTTGCTATTTTACTTTTGCAAATTCCCATTTATACAGCATTTTTTTCTACCTAAATGCATCTTGTCATGTCACAGCCTGTATAAATTGTCGTCTCTGCCATTAGATGGAATCACTTCCTGTTTCATGTTTTCAGTTAGTACAATGTGAGACCGCAGTACTTAAACACATGGCAATTTGACAAGATTTACAGACTTGTTTAGTGTATCTAATATATTTTTGCTTGATGTGGGATATTTAAATTAAGGAATAAGTGCTAAATATCTTGACCTAAACATTCTCTAATTGAAGACAGGTTTTCGGGACAAAATGAAGGCGTGTAGACTAAGCTAGGCCAAGATAAATGTTTGACTGCTTACTTTATTTTACCATTAGTTAATATACAGTTTCTGTTCTGTTTACTTGCATATTTCACATAGAATTCTTATTGTGTTGTAAAATGGATGCAGAAAGGAAAAGTAAATAAGGTAAGGACAATTGCTAAACTTTCAACTACAGCCATTGACATGCCTTGTGAGCACTTATACATTTGTAACAATGAGTAGACCTTTGTTCACCCACTTCCTAATACAACTAAGACTTTAAAAAGATTAGGAAGTAACAATGTATCAATTATATGATCATATGTCCTTCTCCCCTAGTACAAACCATATTCCACCCTGAGCATCCCTAGGGAGGTGGAAAGTGAAGGTACAACTCAGAGGCCACTTGAATAATTGATTGTGGCACTCTTGGGAGGTCAGCTTGTTTTTTTATAGGCATGCTTCAGATTTAGATTCAGAGCCAGACATGCCATTGTTTTGACAAACTCTGTGTGACCCTCCCATTGCTTCACACCTGCCGCCTCCTATTGGTAACGCTTTCTAAACCCACGAAGAGACACACAGCTATACAAGGGTGCAGCGTTATCAGAGGACACCAAAAGCTACAACGATATCTAGAGTAGAGCTGATTTTTTTTTTTTTTTCTAGCATCAAGTCAAAGAAGTAGAAGCCAAGTCTGGACTCAAGCTCTTGTGAAAATGTAGTAGAATGAATTAACAATGAGACACATTTAACACTCCTTAGATATCTGTCTGCTTGCTCTTGCTATGGCATTAACCTCTCTAACCCCTGAAGAGGGGAGCAGCCCCGCCGCCCAAATTTAAAAAATAAAACATGAGGTTTTAAATATCTATCTATCTATCTATCTATCTATCTATCTATCTATCTATCTATCTATCTATCTATCTATCTATCTATCTATCTATCTATCTATCTATCTGTCTGTCTGTCTGTCTGTCTGTCTGTCTGTCTGTCTGTCTGTCTGTCTGTCTGTCTGTGTATGTATGTATATATATGTATGTATATATAGCATTGGCTATGAGTTCCATTTGTGCAGGACAGTTTAATTTGTACATTTTGTGAGTTTATTTTATTTATTTTCAAAATCATTTTGTTTTATATGGTCATTTATTGTATTTGAGATCTTTCTCATTGCTTTAATATTAATCACTGACTTTACTTCTTGTACTACTCTTTGTCCAAGACAGGTTGTCAAATACAGGTGCTTTATATTGTATATACAATTTTATTTGATTTTCTGCATTTTAAATGTGTATTTATGTCAATATATAATTCAACTGATATGGCACTTTTTTTTTTCTCTCCACAAATATGTATAAAATGAAGCATTTATCTGCAAAAATGTGATGAAATGGAATTACAGTACAATCATATTCCACAATGTTACTGATCTTAATTTTTTTCAATGTTCTGTCAAAAACAGGCTTTTATCTACTTTGAAACAGCATATAATGATTTTAAAAGAGTCTTTCTTAACAGCTGCATTTCAAAACAGTGTAAATAACGTAGAAACTTGTAGAGCAATGAGAAAGACAATGATGGGAAAAGGGTGATGGTGGGTTTTGCTCCAGGGGCACTTGGGGGGGATTCCTTGATCAGGGATGATTTTCTCCCTGGCTGGCTTTTTTTTTTTTTTCTGTTTTCACACAGACTGAGCCTGTGAGAAGAACTAAACTCAATGACAATTTATGCCTTTTTTTTTTTTTTTTTTTCTAATTGAAGCAATTCCTATTACACAACGTATTGGCCCAAAGCCAGCTTTATATTAAGGTAAAATGTGAAATAGGTGTGGATGAAATCAAAGTCAGTATTAGTATTTATGTTAGCGTTCATGTCACACACACACAAACACACACACAAAAACTTAGAGAAGGATTTATTTGATTCCAGTTCAGCCAAGGTCTGTCTTTCTACATATCCTTGTTTTCCTCACTGCTTTCATGTTCTGATCTTCAGCGGTCACTGAGTGAAAGGCAAGATACACCCAGAACCTAGAGATGAACAAGTCAGACTGTCACCAATACACTCTTTCAATCACTGATAACAACAAACTAAATCCCACAAGCAGCATACTCACATAGTGGGCTAACCAGTTTGCTGGTGATAAGATGGTTTCTGAGACCCGTCCTCTCCCCTGTTGACTCCTCAGAGACAGCCATAGCCAAAGTGGTTCAAAACATCAAAGTTCATGCCCAATAATCCAGGTAGAATATCCAACAAAGTTAAATTAGGTCATCTGGCCAGTTTCCTTTTTGGTTGAGACGTTTCGTCCTTCATCCAAAGGACTTAATCAGTCCATGATGTGGCTCCTTAAAATGAAGAAGTCCTTTGGATGAAGGACGAAACATCTCAACCAAAACGGAAACCGTCCAGATGACTTGACTTAAATTTGTTGGATTTTTTTACCTGGATTATTGAGCATGAACTTTGATGTCCATAAAGAGTTTTTTTGCTGAGATGTACCAACTCCAACCATTGTTGTTTAATAAACCAGAACACCTAGCACACTTTGTAGACACTGACAGCCTGTGTGACAAGCATAAAGAAGACACAAACACAACCAATTTAACAAGGTAAAGTTAACTGTCACTGATTGGCACAGAAGTGACCAGTGTCTCATTTTGGTTATGAATGGTTTCCTAGTTTATTAGCTTTTCCGTTTTATTCAGAGGTCAATTGTTTAACGGGCAGACAAGTAGGATACTTTTAAATGAAACCTGCATGATTTTCACTCTTAATTAAATTTGAGGCACAGCCTTTGCTCATTTGTAGTCTGGTAAATAATGACGATGAAATCTTCATGCCTCAAAGTCACAACGCTGAAAAGCTTCTGATTCAGAGCACATAAAAGCTAAATGAAGAACTATTTCCTTTTTTGGTATCATTTTTGTTTTTAAACCAATTTACATTTTTAATCATGCTTTTTATTGTTCCATATGCATACATGTTTCCTAATTGTACGAACATCTAGTGTTTGTTAGAATACAATATCTTAAACAGACCTGGACAAAGGTTTTCTGGAATTATAATTTTTCTTGACCTTAATGAAGAATGAGCTCACTTTCTTCGGTGGACTCATTGAAATGCAGCTCCAGCTGTTCTGTGAGAGTTGGATACATGTTTAGGCATTGCATGAACATATTTTTGCTATAAAAATCCGAGCAACTAATTAATGTAGCTGGATATATGCCATGCATCACTTTCCAACTCAAGACGCCCCGCACTTAATCATCAGGATAGAAGCCGGGTCAACATTTAATTAGGATTGGTGGAGTGATGTTTGAACTTTTATTACCGCCACAGATATTTGATTGCTTCTGACTCTCTGAATGTCAAAGTTGGACTGTGAAAAGTGCACGTTACTGGAAGGAGTCAAGACCTCTAAAACTGAAAATATATTTTTTACATTGTACCTTCAAACTTTTGACTTGAACTTATCCTCTTTAAATATTTGTTCTCATCTTCGTCTACTTTTTTGAATAATACTGACTCTGACTGTTCAACAAAGTAACTATCTTACATTTTAGTTGTTTGGATTGATTTATTCCACTCGTTTCTTCTTATATTTGCAAATTACTGCCTGCATAAGGCTGGTGGAAACTGTACAGTATCAGGATTGTATTGCACAGGACTCGTGAAAACTCAACATGAGCTCGGGTTGGTTGAGTAAAAATGGTTAGGCATCTTATTGATATAAGACTGATGCATTTTTTCTTGATTTATGATCAGTCTACCCTAAAATATCAACAGAAATAATGTGATATGTGTAATTGGTGTTAGTTTGGCAGCTAAAAGGGATTTAACTTTGTGATTCTAAGTCTTGGCATCAAACTGACAATCTGGGATTACTTGCTAACAATGAAGCTGGTGGCTTTTTGTTTTGTTAATATGATGTAACCAACTATGTGTCATATTTTCAACTTCATATGACATGGTGGTTTAGTTAAAATGCAGAAATCCAAATTAGGTGGTAACAATATATAAATAAAACTTCAGGTTTTCTGCTTTAAATGCATTATTTTATTGTCAACTGCACGCTATTTAGTTGGCTCCCTGTATAAAATGTCAATAATAATTATTGCAGTATGAAGAAGATGGCTTATATGTTAAAAGATGTCATTTACAAAGTTAATGCAAGCAAAACATTATATGATATTTTCCAAACTGCTAAAATGACCACATTTTAAGGCTTCTGACCTCATTACATGCTAATGGTTGACTTTGAAAAATGGCATTCTGAAACTATGCCTTGCATTTTTGGAAAATGTTTCAAAATGTTTATATCTTTTTATTTTAAAGAGCCCCCAGAAAACAACCTTTTATCAAGTAAATGTCAATGTCTAACCAGTCACGAGTCAATACCTACATTTCCCTAAAACTAAAGACTCCTTCTAAATAAATCATGACTAATGTTTATGTTAGATCTTTACATTTAGATGTTTTATTGCATGTCTTCATCTCTTTTATGCTTACATAGTTAAGAGTTGTCAAGAACAGATACAATGAGCAATCTTACATAAACATTCTGAGATTCAGGGAATAAAATGATGTTTTCTATGTTAAATGGATAATTTAAAAGGTGTATTTTAATTTTATAACAAGTAATCCTAGTTGAGAGCTACAGTAAAAGTCTACTCACATAATAACCACCCTGCTAGATGTCATACATTAGGCATATATTTGTAACCACAAATTAAGATGAATAACATTCATTTGTAAGTCATTTAGCACACATAATGTATTTATTTTTAAGAATGAAAATAAGTCTGGGCACACATTAGACTTCTTTTTGTGAAAAGAAAATCTTCTGAGTAAGTCTTGTTCTTGGTCCATTTGCAAATTTAATGAAAACTTAAGCAAATGGACCTTGATTTTTTATTTTTTTTTTCCTGCAAAGTTGATATATATTAGTTGACACAATTTTATGTTCATGTTTCAAAACACCAAGCCATCAAACTTAGGAGTGATTCAAGTTGAGTTGAATCAATCATTGTGGGTTAAAAGCCAACTCGTTTAGATTCATTAGCATGGATCAACAGAAGTGTCCCCAAACGACAGCTTCTTCCTTGAGCTTCTGAAATGTTTAAGCATGGACCAAAATGCTTAATGGTCTCAGTAAATGGTTTTTTTTTTTTTGTTGTTGTTCCTGCAGTTTTCTTTTTGAGCTATTAGCCCATACTCAGAATGGTTAGTGCTCGCCTTTAAATAAAATGATGGAAGTTGCATTTTAAGCTTTTTATGAGTTTGATGTCCCTTCAGATTTAAAACGCAGTTCCCTCTGTTGCACCAAATCAAACCAACCACCTTGAAACAACCACTGATACAGATGCTGCAGGCTGTGACTTTGTCCAGTCATTATTTATTTGACCTCCTGCAGATATCCATAACATGAGCAAGCATCTGATTGATAACTGAGGGACAAAGGGAATGCAAACGACAGATGTAGAATGAGTAAAGTGTTTATCCTCCGCGGTTTCAGCACTGCAGGCTGTCTAACTCGGGCAATTAATCTGCAAAAGGAGCTCTTTTGTCTTAAGGTCCTTATAGAACTGGTCTTTGAGGTCACAATCAGTTACTGGCACTTTTAAGAGCAACATGTATTGCTCTGTTGCAGCAGTGGATCAGTGGTTAGAGCAGTTATCTTCCAATGAGGGAGTCAGAGGTTCGATTCCACCAGTATGCAGTCACATGTTGAATAGTGTATGGCAAAAACACTGAACCCCTCATTGTCTCAAATATGGAAATTTGATTAAAAACACTAACTAGACTCTATAGAATGATTTATTCAGATTTGTAGAGATGTAGTAGAGTGCTGAATGAATGTGTGTGTGGATGGGTAAACGAGGGCACAGATCGTGTTGAAAAGCTCTTTGAATAGCTGGGTTAGCTGGAAAAGTGCTATACAAGTACAGTTTACTTAGCATTTTAGACTGCTTAAGCACCATTAAAAGTTTGCTATTGTTTCTAGTTTGCAAATAATTCACAAGTGAAAAAGCAGAATGTCATTAACGATGCTCTACACCCAGCAGATATTCTGAACAAAGGAAAAGGCAGACATGACTTTGAATGAAGTGCTGCTCTTCTATACAGCAACAAGAACACAGAAATACACAGAATTATAAGTGATTAGTGCAGAACAGGTGTTGGCAGCCAGTGTGAATAAATCTGTGTTAGAAAACACAAATGCTGAAAACGTTTTGCAGTTTCTTCTTCAGCATTAACTGAGCCGATGGCCAACTTCAAGGACATCCAGCTATGTCTTTTTTTACACTAAATCTTATTGTTATTTTTAATTTGCAAGTGCCTCAACCTTATTTCTGAAGGTTGATGGTTTGATTCCTGACATTCTCATTTCTTGGAATATCATTGTCAGTGTATTCATATATCACACAAAAATAATAAAAGCTGACCAAAGTGCTTTACAGATAAAGAGTAAAAAAATACATCTAGTGCCACTCAAACATAAAGTTAACAGTAAAATACAACACATAGCAATAAAAGTCAAAGACACCATCTTAGCACCAATATAACTGGTTTGTTCAACTTTGGAGTAAGCTGTTTGGGGGAAGAATCAGTTTTGTGTTTCCTTGACTGATGAAGCCTTCCGGCTGGAAGGTGAAACATTTCAGCAAAAAAGAAACTGTCCAGTTGACCTGACTGAAAATTGTTGGAATGTATACCTGGGTTATTGAGCATGGATTTTTTTTTTGGCTAAGAGGAACTGGTTGGTAGACCGGAGTGCTCTTACTGGAGTGTAGCTGTTAAGAAGATCACATAAATACGATGGGACCAGACCTTTTAAGACTTTAAAAACAAGCAATAAAAAATGGACACCAAAGGCAACATGTAGAGATTAAAAAGCAGTGGACCTAAAATAGACTCTTGGGGGACCCCACAGACCAGAGGAGCTGGAAATGAATAACATTCAGAAAATCTCCTGTCAGCCATGTAGGATCTAAACCAGGATAAAACTGGAAGCATTTCAAATCAGATTTTTTAGAAGATTTTTACATTATCCTGGTTAATATTTAGACAGCTTTTTTCATAAAAAATATTTAATGGATCGTCTTCTTTCTTTAATTTTAGGCATTTTCAAATACTCACAACCCAGCCCTAACCCCCTTGGATTTGACTTGTTTTAGATTTAAATTCCTCCACCACTGGGTGGAATGAAACTTTCAGTTGGATTTAATGACAAGACTGTATATAAAAAAAAAAGTATCTCATTATCCTGTTTAAGCATTTGAGTGACACTGGGTTTGACTTTCATGATAACTGATGAGAAATTGGCAGGAAATTTTACTGTTACTATTTTATCACCTGACAAATATAAAAAAGCAGTAATGTTTTTGTTTGTGTGTGTGTAGCTTGTTTTATGTCACTTTTGTAAAATATTTTATAAACCACTGGGCAGACTTCACACATCTATAACAAAATAATCATTAGATGTATGTTTTACTTGTTGAAGTCACAGCAATTCAAGATGGCTGCCAGAGCTAACTGATATTAGGAAACAAAACAAAAAGCAATAACTCTGTCAATTTTATAGACATTTAACTGTTGAACAGTCATTGTTAAGTGTGATAGTAGCTGAGACTAATTCACAACACATTACCTAATATTTTATGCATTTAATTTACTGTTGACTTCATGTCGGTTTGTCTGTTAGCAAAATCTCATGATCCACTGGACAGGTTATAATGAAACTCTTTGGAAGTAATTATTGGTTGGAAAATTTTCAATGAATCAACTTTGGGAATCAAATTGATTCATCTTGCATCACAGCTAATGTACAAAGTTTATTAATAAACACAACCTGGCAATAGCTTAGTCAGTTTTACAGACATTGAGTTAATTATTGTTGTGTAATTAGCTTAGTGTAAATCACAACTGTGTGAAATCTCAAAAAACAGATAGTAACTGTTAGAATAAACACTGAATAAATGTTAAAATATTTATTTAGATAATTTAACCATTTTAACCAGGCAAATCCCACTGAGATCACATGTCTTTTTCAAGGGAGGCCTGTATCTGAAGGCAGCCTAACATGCATGTTTTTGTTATTTTATAAACCACCAGCAGATTTTATCTAAACTTTCAGAAACAAGTACTGTAATTTTCGCCGTATAAGTTACACCTTTTTGCATAAATTTGCATGCCCTGCAACAAAGCGATGTGTTTGTTTTTTATTCATATTTATAACCCAATTTTTAGGCTGAGATCTGACTATTTCATTCATTCTGACATGGAAAATATTGAACACTACCATTTTTAGCCACTAGTGGGCCCTCGAGTAATACGGCAAGCCAAATGTCTTATTAAAAGGCAAAAGTGGCTATTAATGAGATGCTTTGTTTGCCATACAAAGCCACCTTGGTCTCACTATGGAACTCTTGGAGCAAACGTCAAATCAGCTGCATTTCTCCGCGCCCTGCCCAGGCGAAATGCAGCTGATTTGACCATTAAAGTGCATTTATTAAGGAAACGTTCAACTGAGACACACCTTTAGTATAACTTCAAGCAAACAAATAATTGTTTTAAAGTGTTAATCTTGTTACATTCTTGTTAAAGTCCTTCCATGTATGCACCCGCGGCCGCCATTTGGCAGCCAATCGATTTTTAGCACAACACCGGCCCACATTTATGGGTGGTCAGCAGTGACGCATAACAAATGTGACACGACAGCAGTGATGCATAATAGATGCGACCTATGTGGCAGTGCAACGTGTACGGCAGAAAGTATGGTAATTTCATGTACATCCACAAACGTCTAACATTTAAAGTAAACGTAAATCAAGATGGCTGCTGTAGCTAATCAGCATTAAACAACACATATCTAATGCTTATGGTTTCTAGATTTGTGTCAGTGTGCAAGTTTGCGTGCGTCTCCAGCATGTTCATAGATTGAACACAACCCTCTCTGCTATTAATCTCAAGCATTGCCACCTCTCTCCATCACGTCAGCACTCCTCAGTCTCACTGACTTCTTTCCAGTTACTCTGTTATTCTCGACAAGCTAATTAATTTTTTACCCCCCAAAAATCTCACCTGTTCTGTGCAACTTTCACATGGCAGTTGGACATGTGCCATTATGTTTCCTGTCTTCAAAATAAATGCAAGTAAATTACATTTTAAATATTTAAATATTACTTGTTGGCAAGTGAGTACATCATTTTCATGGTTCCTTGAAAAAAATAAATAAAAGATCCAGATAGTTTCCATGGATGCACTGTTGAATTTAACACCTATTTTCAGAATAATCAGCAGATTTATTATAGTCTTTGTGTTGCACCCTCACTTCATCTCTGTCCTGTAATGGTCCCGGTCACCTGTATTATCAAAACACCAGGGTCTTACCTCAGCTTGGTGCCTGCAGGTATGGTCATTAGTTCTGCTGCTGTGCTTACAGAAGTGAAGTCCTGGGTCAGCAGAAGGCAGTGAAACATTGGAGTGAACGACTTCCTATCCAATTACTTGTCACCTCCATACATGCTGGTGTGGGGACTTGAGAAGACCACATGAGACAAGCAATTACATGAAAGAAAAAAAAAACAAAAAAACGTTCTGATCACAGCAGAGGTGTGCACACCTCACAGCTTTTGTTGTTTTTACATTCTAAAGTGAGACAAACATGGATTCACCTGCGTGTATTCAAAGTGGAATTTAAGTTCATAAAACGGAGCTGAGAAGAATTGCTCTTTTCACTTGTAGATGAACTACTAGCTCTCGAGGATAAATAACAGAAGAGCTATACTATACTAGACTATACTTTTGTTTGTGTCCCGTTTAGTTTAGACTGTGAAGATATTTTCAGCAATGATGCAGTTTGTCTGATCATATTGAAATACCATTCTGAAATACAGAAACATACTCGTAAACAAAGCAATTGGTTGAATCTTCCAAAAGCTAGGTGGACGCTTAAATTATAGGATATCAATGTTTATTTTAAAATTCAATTTCAAATTTCTTTTTCATAGTTGCCACCATCGACCTAATATTGACCTAATTTCAGTCACTTTGTTTTCATATTAAAAAAAAAAAAAAGCATGGTAGCAACCATTCGCAGATTTTGCTTTTAAAGACACTTGGATTATTGGATTGTGCAGCATCAGTGGCTAATTTAGCATCGTTTTTGGGGGGTGCTCAAGCACCCCCTAAATTTTAACTCAGCACTACTGAAAAATAAAGAAACCTTCATTAGGATTTTGTAAGGGAACTCAGTTCTCAAACCTTCGATTCACCAAAATATTAAATAAATATGGAACGAATATGGAATAAATTATGACAGTCTTAAACAGACCAGTAAAATCTACGATTTTTCTTTAACGAGTCGGATCCTCAACGCCACCTGACATTCAATGCTTGTCAGCAACTGACCAATCAGCGACCTCAATTTATCCTGAAAGTCAATACCCCTTACCTGCAGGAGCTCCACCCCCTTTTTCTCCACCAACATTGTTAGGGTTTTGCATTTCAAATGCTTTGCGTTCAGAGGGATTTCATGAAAAATCATCAGGAAAACAATGGTTAAACATTGTCATTGGGGG
>NC_056498.1:14552066-14559975 GCF_014905685.2 Nematolebias whitei
TATCTATCTATCTATCAACTAACTCAACAAACAAAAGAAAAAATAAACAAGACTGACAAGGGGGATACAAATATAAGGCTCTGACAGAGACTGAGTGCAACAGAGGACATTTTATGTACTAAGAGGCACAATTGGCAAATGGAGTGCTGGAGTAGGCAGGACTTAAAGCCTCACATCTCCAATATCAAGATACTAGTTCCAAAAATACAACATAGTAGTGCCCATAAATGAAGTGGAACTGGTTTCATTTCCAATCAACATAAAAGGGAGACATTTGTTCTATTGATACTTATGCATCCATTCATTTTCTTTACCTGCTTTTCCATTTTGGGTTGCAAGGGAGCTGGTGCCCATATCCAGCATTCACTTTGTGAGAGGTGGGGTAACATCCTGGACAGGTCACAAGCCCATTAAGTGTCCACAAAATGACAAATTAGAAAAACAACTTTTCACGCTCTCTCTCACACCTTTAGTGTACCAGAGACTAATTCACCTAACAGACCAATCAACTAATTGGCAACCAATCTTTCATTGCTGGAAAACTGCTAATAATTATGCAAACAGATTTTACTTGGTTTTGGGGGACAAAGCAGATGAATACGATAAAACATATACTGACCCTTATGAGGAATTTAAAACAGCCACTTTCTCATTTTTTTTCCTTACATCAAGTAATATATTTTAGAAGAAAATTCAGTAAATACATAATTTATTCACGTTAATAGACATTTTCACACTTTAGATTTAAGGTTTTGATTATTGTTATTTCTTTTTTTTATGTGTTCTTGGATAACTTGAATTGTATTTCTGGGTTTGTTTTAATAAGGCAACCATCAAGACCTTGGAGACCAAAGAAGAGTCTCACTCCACTAAACCATTCTTCCATCAAGTCATGCATACTGTCTGAGCAGCTTCATACTGCGGTGTCTACCTTTTAAATATTTATTTGATGCTTAAAACTATTCATCCTTTTTATAGTCAAACCTGTTAAGTTCACAAGTGTGGTAGGAGAGGGGTTACTTAGAGGCTTACATTGTGGTTAGAGGAAAAAAATGCCTTTGGACTTTTGCCTCTACATGATTTTAGTGACCCAGACATCTAACTTGTCTGATGTTGTAGGGAAGCACTTACTGAAGGTCATCATGGAAGACCAGTGGTGTTTGTCTCAGCTTTTCCTACTAAAATCTCCCTAAATGAAAGTGCTACGGGTTTTCATCAACATATGTGCTCAGACTATGATGAAATTTGTTTTCTGCATTTGACCCATCACATATTTGAGATACACCCAAGTGGACCAGTGGGCATTTAAGTACTCAGAGCACAGTCAGGGAAAAGGTGTTTGCTCAAGGACACCATGATATATGGTAGGGTAGGCCATATTATATCATTCACGATAATACCGGTAAAAAAAAAAAACTTGCCCAGAAAAATAAATTATATCATAAAATTAGCATATCATGATATAATTTATTTCATATCATAATTTAACCTCCTGAGACCCAAGCTCTGGTTTGCGATGTATTTTCATATCTCCTAGATATTTGTGATTAGATGGACCTGATCTGTGTATAAATAAAGTTTCCTCTTCAAACAGGAAGTTGTATTTTGTTACATGGTTATGACATACTTTTGTAAAAAAAAAAAAAAAGTCCTTAGATGAGGACAATGGGCTTATTTACAGCATATCACAACAGTTTTAACATGGCTTAGCAAAATATAAAACAATATTGAACAGAGTGAAGTATAAGGTACAGCAAAGCCAAAATGTAATGTCCCCATATGTGGATGCAGGGTCTCAGGAGGATAAAATAAATTACATCATGATATGATAATTTTATGGAGTAAATATGTCATCCCACCACACAGTGGATTATGCTCACGTGGGTCATGCAGCGATATTCAAGTTATAAAGGTGAAGGCATTGATGAAGACATCTGAGCTGCACACTGTTTGTCCCGTATCTTTAGTGATACGATAAACTGCTGATTTATTAACATTGTGGTTCCTCTCTGTGTTCCTCTAAAAGGCACATAGCATGGCTAAATGAGTTCTGAACCATGGCTTGCTTCAAGGAAGGAGTCAGGTCTGTCAGACCTGCAGCTTCAAGGTTCCAAGTGGGGGCTCACTACCGCAGTTCACACACGCTTACTAATGTGAAGGCGACACAGCTGAATGGACTGTACTTACATAGCGCCTTTTTATCTTAAGTCACTCAAAGCTCTTTACATTACAATCTGTGCCCTCATTTACCCACACATACAATCTACTAGATATCTACAAAGACTAATCAGAGCTTTATCACATTCATGCACCGATGGGACACACATCAGAGGCAATGAGGGGTTCAGTGTCTTGCCCAGGAACACTTCAGCATGTGACTGCTGGTGGAATCGAACCCCCAACTCTCCCATTGGAGGAGACTGCTCTAGCCTCTCAGCCACAACTGCCCCCAGCTAAAGTGGATTATTATTTAATATATGTAAATAGATGTCTAAAAAAATAAACTATTTAATATATTAATATATATTTAACATATATATTTAATATATGTAAATAGCTTATTTTTTAGGCATTTATTTTGTACAGTTACAGCTGTTAATAAATGTGCCTGTGTGACAATTGGGACAAAACTTTGCCTCAAATATATTTTTATTACTTTATGGAAAGAAAAAATATTGAGATATATATCGTATATCGCGATTTTTGTAAAAATATTGAGATATTAATTTTGGTCCATATCGCCCAGCCCTACACGATATTATGTTCGGGTCATATCGTCCACCCCTACATGGCGGAGAATTGAACCCATGACTTTATGGTTCTAACACAGCTGCCCCAACCACTGCAACACAGCCACCTAGAGTCGCCCTCTCCCAAAAACGAGGGTAACCAGTGAGAATCACACGAGAACAGTTTAAGTCAAAGTAGACTCATATGTTTAGGTTTCATTAGTTCACTTTAATCAACAGACATAAAAAGAACAATCTGCAGGATTTATGTGGTTCTGTTTCTGTCATCCTTATGTTTTCCCCTCATTGTTTCTGCTCCGGTCACACCTGTCTGTAATCCTAATCACCCAGGTGTTCGTCTTTTTGTCTCGTTATTGTATGTTTAAAGTCCACGTCTCTTTGTTCCTCCTTTGTCCATGCATTGTCCTGGGAAGGCTGCATGATCTGTCTCTGCTCCTCTCCTGATCTCCCCCTTAAAGTAAGTTTTGCTGCCCCGTCAGCATTTTGTTTTGTTTTGAAAAATAAACTTAGTTACCTGGGAGTCTCCGATGTCTGCCTGCAAGTGGGTTCCACAACATTACAAGTAAAATCATGATACAATCGGTCAAAGACGCAACCAAATATACAACATACACACAGCTGTTAGATACTGATTTGTTCAATACATGTTTTTACTTTTTTAAGATTGAAAAAAGCATAAAGCATGGAGTACTGGCAACAATACTGTATGAATGCTTTTTTTTCGTGTCTGCCTACGTCTGCAGGAGGATGTGTCTATGCTGCTGGTTGCTTTTATCCTCGGTCAGGATGTACGTATTTTTCTTTGAAAGACAACGATACCATGTGATTAATTTGTCAAGAAGTTGTTTTTTTAAGGTAACGGTACAAAACAAAGATGGATTGAACTTAAGAATTCTTGTCTTTTTCAGAATCAGAATCAGAATCAGTTTATTATTGCCATGTCAATGAACGAGGTTCGCAAACTAGGAATTTGCTTCGACATAAGGTGCGAATAGTAATAAAGTAAAATAAAGTAAAAATGAGAACATTACATAAGACATAAGACCTGTGTACACCCACAAATAAAGTAAAAATAAAAACATAACATAAACATGTGTACACCCATACAATAGAAAACAATAAAAAAGCTTAGAAAACAGTACAGATGGAGTATTCAATTATAATACAGATGTAATGTGACCAAAGCAGAAGTTATGAGGTAGAATTATGAGTGTTCAGGAGTCCAAAAGCAGAGGGGAAGAAACTGTTCTTATGGCGGGAGGTTCTGGTCCGTATGGACCGAAGCCTCCTGCCTGAGGGGAGTGGTTCAAACAGTCCGTGTGCAGGGTGAGCAGGGTCAGCTGTGATCCGACCTGCTCGCCTCACAGTCCTGGAGACGTACAGGTCGTGGAGGGATGGAAGGCTGCAGCCAATCACCTTCTCAGCTGAGCGCACAACGTGCTGCAGTCTGAGTCTGTCCCTGGCAGTGGCCCCGGCGTACCACACCGTGATGGAGGAGCTGAGGATGGACTCGATGATGGTCGTGTAGAACTGCACCATCAACTTGGCCAGCAGCTTGGCCTTCTTCAACTGTCGCAGAAAGTACAGTCTCTGCTGGGCCTTCTTGATGAGGGAGCTGATGGTCGGCTCCCACTTGAGGTCCTGGGTGATGGTGGTGCCGAGTAACCGATAAGAGTTCGCAGTGGTGATGGGGGTATCATTACAGGTGAGAGGGGGCAGAGGGGCTGTGGCTTTCCTGAAATCCACAATCATCTCCACTGTCTTCCGGGCATTGAGTGCCAGGTTGTTGCTGCTGCACCAGGTCACCAGCCGGTCCACCTCCCTCCTGTATGCAGACTCATCACCGTCCGAGATGAGCCCGATGAGGGTGGTGTCATCTGCAAACTTAATAAGTTTCACAGAGTCATGGCTGGAGGTGCAGCCGTTGGTGTACAGGGAGAAAAGCAGGGGGGAAAGCACACAGCCCTGTGGAGATCCTGTGCTTACAGTCCGAGTGTCCGAGACAGCTCTCCCCAGCCGCACGCACTGACTCCGGTCTGTCAGGAAGTCTGTGATCCACCTGCAGGTGGAGTCAGGTACATGGAGCAGGGAGAGCTTGTCTTGGAGCAGAGCAGGGAGGATGGTGTTAAATGCACTTCCTGGGGAACCTACGCCAGGATCTCCTTGGTTATCTCCTTGGTCTTCTTCACATTGATGCAGAGATCATTTATACAGGACTCTACTATAGCTCTATAAAGACAGGTCAAAAAGTTAAATATAAAATATAAAATAAGGGTTGAATAAATCCAGACTCAAGATTTCAATTTTTCAGAATCATGAAAGTTTTTAATATGAGGGAGTGATGGCTCAGAGGTTAGAAAAGATAGGTTTATGATCGAAAGGTCGCAGGTTTAACTCCCCGGACCAACATGAAAATGTGGATGGGAAAGGTGAAACACTCACACCTGCCTCCACCCTCATTTGTCCTACTCTGGGCCCTTGAGCAAGGCCCTTAACCCCCACCATCTGCTCCCTTGGACTCCCTAGATGGCAGCTCTCTGCTCCACACAGAGGGCTGTGGTAGCTAGGTGGTCTGTGGTTGCATCAGGAAGGACATCCAGCGTAAAAACAATTGTCAAGTCTTTGTGTGAGTTAGTTCACTGTGGCGACCCCTGAAGAAGAAAGCAGCCGAAAAAGGAAAAATATAAAAATTTTAATAACACATAAACAGACAGAAAATCATAATACTGAAGACGAACAAATAATATAACGCTGTGTCCTTCAGACACTTGAAGACATACCTGATATTCTTGTCACACTGTTTTCTATCCTTCTGAGTATCCGGCGTCTCTTCTCCGGTGGTTTGTTGTTGTCCAGCCACGAAGAAGGATTACCGTAGATTCCAGTAGATTACCGTAGTTTTCCTCCGTCGGCCATTTGTCAACAAAGTGAAATGAGCACACATCCAACATTTTGGGTGTTCTCAAGTTCACATTTATTTTAACCAAGGTCTTTTTATTTATTCATTTTTCACAAACACAACAAAGAACTAAAAAACAATACCCCCCTCCCACAGCGGAACAGCCGAAAACACACGAATGTCTCTATACAGTCATTGACACATCCTCAACATGTGACACAAAAGGCCGCCAGGTGTGCCAGAATCTTTCCTCAGAAACCTTTAGGGTGTATCCTGCACAAAGCAAGTCTCCTGCCCAGAAGAGAGCTGAAAGCAATCACATCCCTCTATACTTGCTGAAGGACGTATCCACAGGGACCACTCTGACCAGTGAGATGTGATGATGGGCGCACAGGTTTGCCGCATATCGTAGAGAAGCGTTGAAAATAAATTGCCAAAAGGTCCAGTTTCAGTTACAGAAATCTGTCAAAATGCACAGAGTATGTAACGTTAAGACTCTTTATTGAGGCAAGTGGACATGTAAAATGTTTTCTATGCTTTTGCTTTTTATTTTGAGAAGTGTTCGGTTGTGATGAGAAGGCTGACGGTGTAATCCCAGCTCTGTATGCTGAAGTGCCCTTGGGCCAGACACAACATTCCTTATAGCCCACAAATCAGTTGTAAAAGCTCTGAGTTGTCAAAATGACAAAAATAATTAAAACTGTTCTTTAATTTGCGTCAGACTAAATAAAAAAATATAACTGTGTATGTTTTTACTTGCAGCTGTTGGGAGATCAACGACAACCCCGTTCCCGACAGACTCGTCAACTGGCCCATCATGGCGTCCATCATTGTGAGTTTAGTCCACGTGTTACAATATTGATATTAAGTCACATTCTTTTTGAGTTATTTGTTGCTTCAACCTTTTATTTAGAATACATATAAATAATCGGTGCGTCCTTTTCTAATAACTGAGGTAAATAAATCTGATCTGTTCTTGTTCTTTTGTATATTTAACTCTTTTAATTTGTACTTTTTTTCTGTAATATTTGATATTTAGGGCTTCTAAAAAAGATTCACAGTACTCACAAATTAAAATGACAGAAATGTTAATAATAAAGATGCATTGTTTTTGTAATAAATATTGCAATAACTCAGGTTCTCAGATTTGAGCTTAAATGTGATGTGGAGCACCTGAGATTTATCTGACTGCAACATCTGCTGCATCCAGACTGCATAAAGTGTTATTGTTTAACTTTAGATTATCTTAGTTGAAAATGGTGACGTATATTTCATGAAGAATGCCAGCAGCGCCAAATTGTTTAGAGGAAAAAAAATCATGGTGTCAAGTTCAATTGAGTTCAAGTTTGAGCCCGAGACATTTTGACTTTAGATTTTCTTTTTTTATATATATATATATATATATATACATTAAGTACACTTTGCTTAACATGTGAAGGATTTTACATTTAGAGCATCAATGCTGCTGCTCGTTCAGTGAAAGATCTCAGTGTATTGTCATTCTGACAAAAAGGCTTTTAGTCACGGTGAAAATAACTAAAAACAAACAAAACACGTATGTGACAAAGGATGTTTTCCAGTCATTAAATAGAAAACCTGCCTGCCAGCTGGTGATCAATCAGAAGAAGCTGTCATGTTCATCTTTAGCTCCTTGTTCTCAGCAGCATATTTATTATTCCCTGATGTCACAGAGCGAAACGGTGTTTAATCCCTGTTTCTGTGCTAATGAAGAATTTCTAGTAGGTTGCTTAAATATACAGATTGCTGTTCTGCACATTTTAAATGTACATTCAAATGAAATGCTGCTTTATAACCTTTAATTAACCTTTAATTTAATGAACAGATTAGGTCCGTCATTCCTAACACATAGATAAATATGAATAGATCACTTAAGATATTGTATATTTGAGTGAGAACGTGCATAAAGTTGTTTTCAAGTTTGGACAAAAACAGCTTTAACTACCAGTACATTATTTCTCAGCACAAGAAGATGTAAAGTTAAAAAATAAAATGCATTCTATAACGACAATGTTTGTTTGAATGAAAGGAGTCTGCAAGATAAAAAATGGATAATATATATGAATCATCCTTGAACTTCCCTCACTCTTGTGTCTTTGTCTTTAAGATAAATTTCATCCTGTTCGTCTGCATCATTCGTATCCTGGTGCAGAAAGTGCGATGCTCCGATGTCGGAGGAAACGACCAATCACAGTACAGGTACAGAGAGTAATCAACAATCACAGTACAGGTACAGAGAGTA
>NC_056498.1:14562975-14593376 GCF_014905685.2 Nematolebias whitei
ATATATAAACACTTGTTGCTGCTTGTCAAAGGCAAAAGAGAAAATAAAGTGCTGGAGACAGTTCTAAAGACAAACAACAGACACATTGTCACTGTTGTGTTGAAGCCAGCAGGCCAGACAATGAAACAATGGGCTGAAGCAAAACTGAGATTTTGTAAAAAGTCTGTGTTCTACAAAAAAGACGTTCACATAATGTCTCCTTCTTTCTGTGTATGGCAACACACCTTCAGATCAGGTCTTCAGATCTGAGAAGTAAATATGCTGGTTGGTGAGCGTCTAAAAATATAGGGGTGACATGTTGGTATTATAATGCTGTAAACATTTTAAACTAGCCTGTATCTACTCATCTGTTGTTTTATCATTAACAGTGACTAAATAGTTATTTACTGTTGCAACTTTACCAAATAATTAAGGTTAACATATTTCATAAACCTGTAAAATGTGCTAATGTATAATATACAGTACGATGTTTGGTGTTTAGCGCAGTTGCCACACAGCAAGAAGTTCCTGGGTTCAATTCCCAGTTTGGGCCAGGGGTCTTTCTGTGTCAAGTTTGCATGTTTCCCTCATGTTTGCAAGTTATATATTTATTTATTTGTTTGTTTTTTTCATTCAACCTTTATTTAGACAGGTAGATCCCATTGAGCCTCGAGGACTCATTTACAAGAGAGACCTGATTTCAACAAAGAATGATGAAAAACAATGGACGACAGCGACAACAATAGTCAGTTATAAAAAGGCATACAGATTTTTTTTTTTAACAAATAGGATGGCTAAAAAAAGAAAAGTAACAAAAAACAGCTAGATTATAAGGTGAATGTAGAAAACTAAAACAGGAACATGTCTGCATTAGTCCTTGCCAGGAGTTCAACAGATTCTTAAAGCCACTTAGAGAAGTCAAGGTCGAGAGCTTCAGATCTTTTTGTAAGATATTCCAGGAAACAGGAGCGGAGTAGGAGAAGGTCCTTTTGCCTAGCTCAGTCCGCACTGAGGGAACACTGCAGGTAATAATGTCCTGAGAGCGCACGCTGTAGCTGCACTCGCGCAGAGACGTATAGGAGGAGATGTATGAAGGCAGCAGACCAAGAAGTGATAGATGAAAATGTACCAGTGAGAGAGTCTGCGTGAAGTTAATGATGTCCAGTTAACCAGTGAATACAGGGTGCAGTGATGGGTATGATAATCACAGCCAGTTATGAATCTTAGTGCACCATGATAGACAGCATCCAACATCTGCAGGGTGCTTGTAGGAGCGTTCATGTAAATAATGTCACCGTAATCAATAGAGGGAAGGAAGGTCACAAATACAAGGCGTTTCCTAGCATTCAGGGTTAGACAGGATCTGTTCTGAAAAAGAAACCCAGTTTAACTTTCAGTTTCTTTACTAGGTTTTCCACATGGAGCTTAAAAGAGAGATGCGAGTCGAGCAAGATACCCAAATATTTATAGGAATCAACAAACTCAATAGGGACACCATTTGAGGATGAAATCAGAGGAAGAACTGCTGGGACCAACTTCCTATTTGAAAAAAGCATCCCTTTGGTTTTGTCGGCATTTAGGACAAGTTTGAGGCGGAACAAATCTGTCTGGATGATGTCAAATGCAGATTTCAAAAGCTGGAAAGCCTTTTCAACTATTTCAGCTCGACAGTAAACAACTGTGACATCAGCATAGAAATGTATGGATGCATCAGGGATGTTTTTACCTACTTTACGCATGTAGATTGTAAAGAGGGTGGGTCCTAAGACTGAGCCTTGAGTTTAATTATTTATTGTATATAGTAGCATAGTTTTGAGGATACAGGCAGTTGAAATGAGTTTCCTCCACATGGTAGCTGGACTCTCCCTTAGAGATAGGGTGAGAAGTTCAGTTATCCGGGAGAGACTCAGAGTAGAACCGGTGCTCCTCCACATCAAGAGGATCCACTTGAGATGGTTTGGGCATATGGTAAGGATGCTCCTTGGGCGTCTCCCTTGGGAGGTGCTTTGGGCATATCTGACTGGGAGGAGTTTCTAGGGAAGACCCAGGACACGCTGGAGAGTCTATGTCTCTCGGTTGGCCTGGGAACATCTTGGAATCCTCCCAGAAGAGCTGGAGGTGGCTGTGGAAAGAGATGTCTGGACTTCCCTGCTCAAGCTGTTGCACCCGTGACCTGACTTCCTGACACAGAAGATAATGTATGGATGTATGGATGAATATTTTTTGCATACTCTGGTTTCCTCCCAAAGCCTAAACATGCATGTTTAAACTGCCTTTAGGACCAGGCCTCTCTTGCAAAAGAGATGTGTGACAAAGAGATTTTCCTGGTTAAACAAGCTGTATGCTGATGTCCTCTTTTCCTGAGCAATTTGAAAAGAGAATGTTTGTAGTCTTTGTGATGAGAGATATATATATTTTTTGGACTGTAATTTAACAGGGAATGCAAGTAAATCTTAATGTTTTTGGTGCAAGATATTCAAGTGGATAGGAGTTACGCTCTGTATAAGTACAGAGATAGGATTTTTAGGCAGCACTACGTGATGGTTTCAGGCAAGTGGAGAGGCCAATTTTATCTACGACCATGCACAATGGCAGAGCCAAGAGGTAGCCAATGATGGCCTTGGCCACCTTTGATTAATTTTTGACTATCCCAATCATTATAGAAACTATTCTTCTAAGCAATAAAAGCATTGTCTCCTTAAATGATGAGTTGGCTAGTTTCCATATTTTATTGTTGTGGCTGCCATCTTGGATTTTGTCATGACAACCCAATTTTTGATGGTGAGCTTTCTTAAACCTAGCTGCAGCCACATACAAAAATGGAAGTTGGCACATTGCTTATATTTAAACCAGTCATTTGAGGAAAATATACTTTTAAGCAATAGAAAACTGAAATGCATAGTTTCCTCAAATAATTTCTCAGACACACACAAAAATGGATGTCAGCATGTTGCTTATTTTTAAAGTTTTCCAGCTGACAAAATTTGTAAGCACCGTAAATAGTCGCAGCAATCTTGAATTTTGACATGGCAACACATTTTTTGATGGTTACCTTTCTTACTCCTAGATGCAGCTACACATCAAAATGTACTACAGCATGTTGCCTATTTTCCAAGTTATCCAGATCACAAGATGGACAGACATATATGGCAGCATCTATCTTTGGTTTTGATGTTGCAACTCATATTTTTACAAGGACCTTTTTTAAGCTTAGATTCGGCTACAACACAATGGAACTCCCACTACCTCAGTTTCTCTACTTCATAAAGTAAGATATTAGCCACAATAATTCATTATCAGCCACTTAAAAATTCTTCGATCCAAACCGGCTTGACATACAGCAAAGGTTTATCCACATTTTTTAAACAAAAACAGCTAAAAACTGCAACTTTGTGTGTTTTCAAACTGTGTGTCACACAAACACACATTCGATACATTAGTGTGATAGAGCCGAGACCCACAACCATGAAATAGAACATCAAAAATAGTGTTTGGTTTGGAAATTAGATGTCAAGAGAACATAATTATTCAATCTGGTGTTTTAGGTGGTCTTATTTATAATACTGTGTTGTGGTATTTTGTTGTTATAAATGCCTGAGGGCACAACATTTGTTCATGTTTTATTTTAGCACTTTCTTTTTATCACTATCAAGATATAAAATGTGTTGTCCCAGGTTGCTCTTTCTTCCTGTTCTTTTAACTTCAGAGAAGTATATTTGTTTATCTTACATTCCTGTTAACTTTTTTAAGTGTGTTTTTATCTTTTTCTTTGCCATGGTCACAGCAGGACTGAACCAAAATGTAGACTGACAATTGGAACTTGGAAACTTAAAACATATTCATTATAAAAATGAAAACAAAAGACTGACAGCTACAAAAACGTAAAGCTGTCACGGTTGGTGTAGGGAGTTAAACCCAAGATGCAGGCAGACACGGAGAACTCAAAGTAAAATGAAACATGTATTTTATCGTGTTTTATTTTAAAGAAAAACAAAAAGCCGACGTGGCAGCAATAACTTACAAACTTCAGAAGAGAAACAACACAGGGAGGCACAGGGGAGCACGAGGAGAACTGAGACATATGGGGAAACCAATGCAATGAGCCACTGGTGAGGTGGAGACAAGGGACCATTTAAAAAAACAAAACAAGAGTGAGAGTGAAAGTGGAAATACTTGGGCTGAATACTGATGGGGGTCAGGTGGGGGTGGCACGCTGTCTCTAAAAACACTGAGGAGGCTTACTGAGGGTAAATTGAAGATGGCACAAAAAACCTAAAAACACAAATCTAAGCTGAACAGGAAATCAACATAAGCCGAAGGATAAAAATAAAATCACAAATTCAACAGATCAAAAAGAGAAACTCAGAGGGAAACTGGACTTGGGACATGAGTGCCAATAATGCACTGCTGGTAAGTAGTGAGACTTAAGGTGCTTTTCCACTGTCTCAACTCTCACTTGCTCTGCACAACATGGTACCACTTAAGGGCCTCCTGACTGTTGGTATCCTCCCATTCAGCCCGGTTTATGGGACCACCTTGTTTGAGGTTCCAACCGGGCTGATCTGAGGGGCCGATTTTGACATAAGCAAACAGTAGCTGTTGATTGGCCAGCAGAGTTACATCACTGGATGACTCACCCAGCAAAACTGCAAGCTACAACAAAACCTCAACTTCCTCATGATGCTGATTGACGACACCACAATAAATTTTATTTACTAAGAGATATTAGAGATGATGGTGCAGTATGGCTATACCTGGATTTATATGCAGTATCGAGATAAGCTAGCGAAATTCAAGTCTGATTATAAGGCAATTAAGGAACACAACGAGTAGAGTGGCTCTAACACAAGACCAGTTATGATTCCTCCCATTTTGTATTGAAAATCCCACCCTCAGAGTGAGGAAACAGGTCAGCCTCCACTATAGTGGCAAATCACCTACACCTGAGAAGAACCGATAAGACAACAGCCGAGTGGAGGGGAACTTACTGTGGCAAATCGGCAATAGACAGAATAAATAGAGAAAAGGTAAATGGAAATTGGTGATGCCTGGGTTAATTACTGACTAAGCACAGGTCCGTGTGGTAGGGGTTGAACGAGTATATAATTTTTAAACTCGACATTAACATAATAAAACCCGAGTAGAACTCGAGTATTTGATGACGTCATAGATCTCAAGATACAAAAATAAATAAATAAATAAAACCGCAATAAAAGGTAATTATTTACAAAAAAAAGACCAACAAAACATATATTATGCTCCTACCATTTATCATACTGCAAATAAGTCACAGGAAAAACTAAACAATTAGTTCTTATTATTAAACTGCAAACGTGAAGAAACATGCAGCATGTCAGAAACGAAACTTAAAACAGTGGATGGGCGGTGGACTGGACCCGGTGTTACACCATACTCTGTGACCTGCAACAGTGCAACACCGCCCCCTACGGTCATACGGTGGTCACATAATATGACGTCACTACGGTTACTCGACATTACATTTTTAACCTCGATAGAGGTCCTAGCAATTGATGTGTAGATTACTCGAGTACTCTGTTAATGCCCTAGAGTGTGGTAGGCTGACTGAAAAAAAAAACACAGAGGCTGACTGATGGTGAATGAGAGATGGCACAGGGAACACATGGGGATAACAAAAAACTCATTAGCTAAAACACAGACTGACTGGGATCCAGTGGTGGAGAAAGTACCCGAACATTGTACTTAAGAAAAAGTACAAATAAACAGACAAAAATGTGTGGTTTTGTAAAAATAGAAGTACCACATTAACATTTTTCTTAAGGTAAAGTAAATAAGTACTTGCTTTTAAAAATATTTAAAGTATTAAAAGTAAAAGTACTTGCTGAATGTATTACCTAATGCAGTGGTCTATAATATAATTAAGTGTGCCTACCATATGTATATTTTCTATAATACATTAATAGTGTGTCATTTTAATGAACAATGCTGCAGATAATACAATTTTATTGTGTTTACTCTGTGACACAGTTGGACTTGTGATTCTGTGTCAGAATTTCAGGGATGACATGCAGAGTTAAATGCCATTAAGCAAAATAAGAAAGGGGAATGATTATAAGTTTGAAAGTTTTTATTTAACACAAAGCAAAACCAATGTGTCATTTTAACTGCAGTAAACACAATGAAGTAAAAGTTGTCTGCCTGAAAAAAGGAGCATTAGACCTAACAAAGGAATAGGCACCGATCATTTCAACTCCAGTTGGTCATCATCTGTAGTTAAAATACTGTCTAGTCGACCTTGTAATAGGTCAATAGTGAACAATATTTAACTTCCTGACACCATTTTTAAAATTTGGACCTGAGTGTCGAGACATTTGGAGACATCTCTTGTCTCCTGTCCTAACATCCCATGAACTGACACATTTTAATATTGCAGTAAGAATTTCTTGTTCAAGTTCAAAGGAAGTTGGGTTTCATTGTTTTTTGAGTCCATTCTGGCTCTTTGGGGAGAGAATCTGTCCTGCTGTACTGAATAATCTTTCAATAGTCTTTCAATAAGGCCATGGGTGGCACATATCTTCTGACTGACTCTCCATGGTGGAATCCATTTTGGGTGTATTAGCAGTGTGGCAGGTGCACCCAGGTTTAATGATGTATATACAAGAATATACGTCATTGGCCCAGCTCTTCTTGAAGGTGGGTCTAACGTTACCTGCCCACTTTGCAGTGATTCAATGGATCAACTCCCCTCTCACCATTGGTTACTTTCAAACTAATGAACAAGTGCAGTAACTAAGTACAAAGTACAAAGTACTTGCACTTCGTTACATCCTACCACTGCTGGGATCTAAACTTAAGGGAACTAATGCCACAGAGAAACCCATCAGGTAAAACATAAGAACCGCAGAACACAGACAATAACTTAGCCATGAAGGGAATAAATCTAAATACATACTCAAAGAACTAATAAATAACTGAAATTCACTGATCTGACAGTCTTTCCTTTTTGTTGGTGCTTTGGTAGCTCCAGCAGGAAATGTTGTAGCTTTCATATGGAACAGTGGTTGGCTGAGTATGCAAGAGGCACAGGTTGTTCCTTAGCTGGAATTTTCCTTGAGCGCAACTGAATTAGATCTGTCAAGAGGAAAAGCCCTTCCATCACCACAACCCATCTTCTTAGTATCCTTTATCTGACACTGCTATGGTTCCATCACATCACAGCTGGAGCCAAGCAGAAGAGGTGAATCTTCCCTAAATACTCTGCTGCACTCCGAATGCAACAAGACAAAAAAGAAGACTGTCACATGAAATCCTTGTTGAAGTAAATGTTTCAGCATTTCTTTGTCCACCCTTTGGGAAATTTGTTTTTAGAAGATAGTGGTGCTTTGTGGAGGATTAATCCCTCTTTCAGCTCCACTCACCAGCTGCTTCTTTATCCTCAAAGCACAACAAGAATGTATCAATTCTTGCAAGGTGTTAAGCTGGTTTCAAGCGGAAATTCCACTTCATTATTGAGTGGTCAGTAAACAAGGAGATTTTAAAGAACAACTTTTTGGGGGAGGGGGGTCCTTTAAGATACAGTCAAATGTAATGTTGTAAAATGAAATGAAACATTCATCACAATAAAAATGGTTAAATTGTGTAATCTGGGCCAATTTCTTTAAGGGTGCATTCACATCAGCCCTGTTTAGTCCACTTTAATCGAACTCTAGTCCGTTTGCCTAGAAAGTCCGGTTCATTTGGGGAGGTGAGAATGTGCCACAGATAAAACAGAAATCCTAAAACCAATAAAATTTGATGCCACTCCATTTTTCTTTTTATTTCCAGAAGTAAGTTGTGCTCAGTGTTTTCTTCAGAGGTTTTCGTGTCGTTTCCTTCAATAGTTCTTGCTGCAGCGCCACCACAGGCGAGAGGGTGAACAAGTTGACTCAACTGACTCAGTGCAGTGTGAATGTGAACCACACCAGCTGAAATTGTAAAGAAATGTTCTGAATCCCCAATCAAACCGGACTATCAGGTGTGAAAATGACCTAAGTGAGAAACGTTTTGTCTCCCATCCAGAGGACTTCCTCAGTCTATGAACTGCCAACCAGATCTGTCCCAAAGGTAACCTTCACTAGCTATGTTTACATGGACATAATTCATCGGATTAAATGACTAGTCGGAATAAAAATACGTCATGTAAACGCCCAATTTGGATTATTTTTTGTTGATTCAGCTTGATTCGAAAGAATGTGTAATCAAAATGAGGCGGGTGGTTTATGCCGATTTATCTGAACGGTGTGCATGTAAACACTTAATCTGTTCATTTTTTTCCAATTGTGGAAAACTGACTTGACTTCGCATGTGCGACCTATGTCTACCTCATGCATTTTCACCTGGCTAGATGCTAATATGTCGGGGAAACAAAACTGGTCGGTGAGCGACATAACATTTCTACTAGAAACTTTGACAGAGCTCAAAATAATCTGTATCACCTGTAGCTCAGTCAGGGAGTGCAGTAACGTCTCCACCGTCATTAAAACCTGTTGCGGGTCCATTTTGGGCACTCAGGTTTGTTTACGTTCATCATGGAAGTAGAACTTCTTCTTCAGTGTTTTTTAAAGGAGAGTTTACCACTTTTCATTCAACCTTTATTTAGACAGGTAAATCCCATTGAGCCTCGAGGACTCATTTACAAGAGAGACCTGACCACTTTGCGCATGTCAGTACTTCTATTCAGAACAAAGCCTGCTGCATGTAAACGCTCGTCATGAATGGATTGTGCCCATGTAAATGATACATTTGAATTATTTTATTTGAAAACATTTCAATCCGGTCAAAGAATTTTGCGCATGTAAACATAGCTACTGCTGTGTTTCAAGCCATCGTCTTGTTGGAATCTCAAAAGTAGGCTTTTAACATGTGCAAAACACACCCATCCGAAAAAATCAATCATCATGTACAATTAGGGCTGGACGATATGTCCAAAACTTTTATCACGATATATGTCTTAATTTAGGTCGATAACAATATAATTCAATATCAATATAAGCAATATAAAAGCCTCAGAAAAACTGTACAAACTGTAAAAACAAGTTAACCTTTTGTTCACCTTTTATTTGTATTTAGCCTTCAAAAATTTTTGAAATCACTGTCAAATAAACACAAAACTCTCAACTTTGTCAATATTAATAGTTTTAACTTTAAACAACAACATAACCTAACCCGGCAGCACAGTGGCGCAACTAGTAGAGCTGCTGCCTCTCAGCGAGCAGGTCCTTGGTTCAAACCCCGGTCCAGGGGCCTTTCTGGGTGGAGTTTGCATGTTCTCTCCGTGCATGCGTGGGTTTTCTCCGGGTGCTCCGGTTTCCTCCCACAGACCAAAAAGATGCAAGTTAGGCTGATTGGTAACTCTAAATTGTCCCTAGATGTGAGTGAGAGAGTGAATGGTTGTTTGTCTCGTTTGTCTCTATGTGTCCCTGTGATGGACTTGCGACCCATCCAGGGTGTACCCCGCCCCTCGCACAGTGATTGCTGGACATGGGCACCAGCGACCCCCGTGACCCAAAATGGAATAAGCGGGTAAAGATAATGGATGAATGGATGGATAACCTAACCCATGCAGCAAACGTGGGTTTCTCTTTTGATACAGCTGGGGGTGTTGTTTCAAGGACACATTGGCTCAAACTTTTATTCTGCTTCATCTTCTGACTCTCAGCATATTCTATCGAGTGGAACAAGTTAGATGTTTTGCCACTGCTAGTTGGAACGACTCTCCGTCAGATTTTGCAGCACACTGAAACCTGCAGTTTATCGGATCTTAGATAGCCAAACCACTTCTATGCCACTGAATTAGTCTTTCCTCTTTTATCAGTTATGCCATCTGCTTTCTCTTCGCTTGTGAAAGCTTGTTCAGTCACATTCTGACAATCATGGGCACTCATTTTGAAGCAAAAACTTAACGCGTGTTGGAGATTAGCCTAGCCTACCTTCTGGACTCGAGCTCTGTGTAACATTCACGTCACCACGCACTTACATAGTTGTGTCGCACCTTTTTCTTTCCGGGTTGAAACTGAAGCGGCCGCTTCAACCCGAACAGAAAAAGAAATGCATCATTGAAACGCTGTAATCATATCGAAATATCGAAAATTTGCTTAAAACTCATATCAACGTTATTGAATGAAAGTATATTGTGATATATATATATATATATATCAATATCAAATTATTGTCCAACCCTATGTACAACAATCAAATGTTTTAGGCCAGCTGGCCAACTTGCTACGCACAAAAAACAGCCTGAGGACAACCAAGGCCAAAGTGGTTCAGAAAAAGTGTTGTAAGCTCAGGGTGCATTCACACCAGCCCTGTTTAGTCCGCTTTAATCGAACTCTAGCTCGTTTTCCTAGAAAGTCCGGTTCGTTTAGGGAGGTGGGAACGCACCATCGAACTCTGTCCGGAACAAAAAGGCAAACTCTGGCCCGGGCTAAAACCTAGGTCTCGGTCCGGTAGACACGAACTCCAGCGCGGCTCGAGTACAGTGTGAATGCAAACAGACCAGGCCCCGCTCTGCAGGGTAAACAAACACGCATTTCTCTGACCTTATATGGAGCCGTCAGCTGCCTTGTGTGGAAAACAATATTCTCCATGGTCTTCTGTCTCATCTTCTGCTCATGCTAAGTCCATTTTTGAAAAATGACAAAATATAACTCCTAAAACTGCTACAACTTGATGCCACTTCGTTTTTATTTTTATTTCCAGAAGAAGAAGAAGACGTGTCTTCAGAGGTTTTTGTGTCGTTTCTTTCAGTAGTTCTTGGTGCAGCGCCCCCACAGGCGAGCGGGGGAATAGGTTGGTTCAACAGGTTGACTCGACTGCACAGTGCAGTGTGAATGCAAACGCACCAGCTCAAATGTAAACAAAAGGTCATGAATATCGGTCCCAAACCGAGTCTACCGGATTATCTGGTGTGAAAACGACCTCAATCACCCATGTAGATAACAACACAAATGGTTAAATCGTGTCTTCTGGACCATTTTCTACGATTTAACCTTTTTTGTTGTTATCTACCTGGATGATTGAGCTTACAACACTTTTTCATTACAATGTTTATCAGGTAGACAAGCTGCAGAAACAAAAGTAATAGAAGCATCGAACATCTGTCTCCATCTGCTCATGACATTTTTTTGTCTCCTTAGAGTGTTTGATTCACTTCCTGGTCGCACGGTCATGTAACTTATAACTTTAGCGTCTTCTTCATTTTACAAATGTATTAAACCATATAAACTATAAGAACAAATCAATGAACATGTGACATGCGACTGTACACAATGAAGTCCAAAAGGAAAACGTGTTCGCATCCACAGAGAAATGTGTAAAAAAAAAACTTTGATGCAGTCCCATTAAAGATTGTAAAGAATGTTTGTCTGCAGGGCAACAAATGGTGAGAATTTGTCAATGTACATAAAATACAGATGTATAGATTTTCTCATTCTAAATATAGTTTAAAACCATGTTGAAGACAGATTTAAGCCTTGGAATATTTTTGCGGTCATTGAATAATTGTTATTTATATTTAGCAGCTTTGCAACAGTTTAAAGCTCTGAATTAATACAACACGAACAAGCAGAAAACATTTGTCCAATAATTATGTCCACTCAATCCAATCAAATCAAATGTATAGTGCATTTGAAAGCAGCTGCCATTGGCCAAAGTGCTGCACACAAAGGCAACACATTACAAAAAGTTCAAAAGAATCAAACAAAAATATTCCTCAGACACGAGGATTTGTCTCTCAATATAAATTATGAACGTTCAAAATGATAAACAAAGTCTATTGTTGCAACTAATCAGATATGGTCTTAAACATTATAGAAATATCACTGTTGCTTTCTACAAAAATTTAAAATACTACATTGGTTTGAGCAGAATAAAAATAAAAGTGGAATTCTCTCACTGGAGATGAATCCAAGACTTTCACGTGCAAGTAAGGAATACTCACCATGACACTATACAGTAGATAACTCTGGACTTTAGGAAGTCAAATATTGATCAAGCTTCCATCCATCCATCCATCCATCCATCCATTATCTTTTACCTGCTTCTTCCATTTTGAGTCATGGGCGTCACCGGTGCCCATGTCCAGCAGTCACTGTGCGAGGGGCAGGGGACACCCTGGACAGGTCGCAAGTCCATCACAGGGCCACATAGAGACAAACAACCAATCACTCTCTCACTCACAACTAGGGACAATTTAGAGTTACCAATCAGCCTAACATGCATGTTTTTGGTCTGTGGGAGGAAACTGGAGTACCCGGAGAAAACCCATGCATGCACGGAGAGAACATGCAAACTCCACCCAGAAAGGCCCCCGGACCGGAATTTGATCCAGCAGCCTTCTCACTGAGCGGCATCAGCTGTATTAACTGCCCTACCGTGTCACCCATAAATAACATATTAAAGAACATATTGTTAATGAATTGGTTTTTCTTATAAGATAATTACTCTTTTGACTCAGCTGAGAACTGTTTTGATGAACAACTTCCCAGAATTGTCTCTTTCTCTACATGATGCATTTCCTCCTCCTCTTTACACTTTCTGTAACCGCCTGCTGTTCAGTCCATCTGAACTGTTCTCTGTCTCCTTTGCTCTTTTGATTTTGTTCTGCTCCCTGGGAGACTCTCTCATGCTGACAATGATAGACAGCAGGTCTGAGCTCTCTACTAGAAGAAGGAGACAACGATCAAACCTCAGGAAAGCGCTCTCTCACTTTTAATTGCGCTCCTTTGGCAAATAAAAAGCAGGAGATTGAGGCGGAGCAGAGAAAAAAGAGGAACCTCTAAGCAATTATTTTAGACTTAATTACATGAATTTTAAAAAATACCTAGTTTTCAAAATACGTGTGTGAGACTGGAATGTGTGCAGGAAGAGCTTCTTAACACACCTTTTTTTTTATTTTTATTTTTTTTTAAGAAAGCTTCCATTCAAGTGTCAGCTTCCAAATACCATATGCAGTATTCATGTCTGATACGTGTAATGCTGTGCAGGGTACAGTCTGTTTGTGTTCACAGCTCGAACAAACCTCGTATCAAAAATGATTTTCTCAGTTAATTTAGGGCCAAAATGTTTTCAGCAAAAACTCCATTCAGAATTCACATTGTTGTTATGAGTCACTGATGTTCACTTCAGTCGGTGGATTTATCTACACATCCTCACTTCTGATATAATGTGTAGAAACTATTTGAAATAACGATTAGTTTAATACTGTAGTGAACCTGATCTGAACCTGATCTGACCTCAAATCTTGATCAGATGAACAGAGACTGTTATTTCATTGATCATCATCCAGAAATACGGTTTGAGCCATCTGGTGACTTTCTTTCTTGAATTAATCAAGCAGAAAAGACAATTCTCTATAATCATTACTGTTTTACAAATGTTTGATAATCAAATTGTGTTAGTTCACTCAATGTTACAGGTTGAAAAGAACTACTCATTTTTATTTTACATAAACAGTAAGTAATGATTTTTATTCCTCATTCAAAGAAGAAATCAGGTTAATATGCATTTCTTGATTTTTCTGTCTGCAATGTAAGTATGTTAAAGGTCGGTTCTCGGTCAACTAAAATGTTTACCGAGAAAAATGTCATGTTTAAACTTTTTCAGAAGATAATAAGAGTGAGACTCCACGAAGTCTGAAGTCCTACAATAATCTTTCTGTTTGTCACTAAAACAATCCTTGACTTTTAATAACATCTTACATCATACACCACACCTCTATTCCTGGTCCATCGACCAATCAAAAGCTCTCAAATGACCCGGAAGTCGACCCATTTAAAATGTGGCAACTTCCCAGTTCATGCAGGAGTTGCAAGAAGCTGAGACGCTGAGTTGCTGGAGTTTGTTGGTTGCTGTGTTGCTGTACTCAGAAATGAGTTCAACTAGAGAGTGCACAGAGTGATGGAGTCAGAGTTCTTGGGTGCAAACGCGTTCAGGATGATCCAGAGACGTTTTGGGATTATAATTTCTGTTTGAACACCACGCACGACTCTCGAAGGATTTCAGCTGCTCTCAACGGAGACGCTGAAAGAGTCTGAAGGATTCTATACCGACATTGAGCTATCGTCAACCAGGTAACAGTTTCTTCTTCGACTAAAGTGTACCGGAGGCAAGCTGAGATCTGATGGAGCGTGCACGTTTTCTGGTCAAACAGATTAATTCCCTCACAAATCTCTCTGTAACATAAATCTCCATTTCCATCTTAAACTCTGCTTTCTCTTAAAATCAGTACAGATATTTTAGAAATATCTGAAGCAAAGTCCTCAATCACCGCCGTGTGATTGAAGCCCATTTTCTGTGAAACTTGTCTGTTATTATTTTCATATTTTGCCAAATTAATGTAAATGTTTGATGTTAAACTTTGATTCTGAAAATAAATGACCGCATTCATTTGATGGGTCAAACATAAATAACGTCTCTCGTTACATTTCTGTTAAAATTCAATGCACGACATTTACACAGTCAGAAAGATGAGGAACTCGTGAAAAGTATGCATATATTTCCCTATATTGTCATACTACACTAATCTAGGAGTGATACTTGACCCTTCTCTGAAACTCAACAATCATGTAAATATGATTGTTAAATCCTGCTTTTTCCAGCTGAG
Organism: Nematolebias whitei; assembly: GCF_014905685.2. NCBI lineage: Eukaryota > Metazoa > Chordata > Actinopteri > Cyprinodontiformes > Rivulidae > Nematolebias > Nematolebias whitei. Next base: position 14,577,578 of record NC_056498.1, read on the forward strand.
GCGACTGTCTAAGCTGAAGCCCATATTGTCCAAAAATAACCTGAAGACAGTAATTCATGCATTCATTACATCCAGGCTCTACTATTGCAACTCACTCCTTTTTGGTATCAGTCAGACCTCCATAGCTAGACTTCAACTGGTCCAAAATGCAGCAGCCCGGTTTTTGACCAGCACAAACAAAAGGGAGCACATTACACCTGTTTTGGCCTCCTTACACTGGCTTCCGGTTCACCTTCGAATCAAATTCAAAATACCTTGTATGTCTATAAATCACAAAACAGCTCTGCCCCCTCCTATCTTACTGATCTGCTCCAGCCGTATGTCCCACCACGTTCTCTCAGATCAGCAGACCAGTTGCTCCTAACAGTCCAAGGAACCCGTCTCAAGCGCAGAGGTGACAGGGCCTTCTCCGTAGCAGGCCCAAGACTTTGGAATGAGTTACCTCTGCTCGTTAGACAGGCCCCCTCCCTCACAGTTTTTAAATCTCGCTTAAAAACACACTTCTATTCCCTGGCTTTCTGCACTGTGTGATCTGTGCTGAGTCTGTGTGCATCACACTGTGTTAGTCATGTTGCGGTTGTTGTTGTTATCCATTATTGTTTTTGTCGGTTTCTAGTTTTTGGTGTCCTGTTATGTAATCTGTTGATATGTGCTTGTTCTGTTTGTCCCTGTACAGCACTTTGGTGTGCTTTGTCACTGTTTAAAGTGCTTTATAAATAAATTGGTATGGTAAATTGGTATGGTATAAAAGAAAAGTATTAATTCAATGATACTTAAACTGGCCTTGGGACAAAGGATGTTGCCTTTAACATCACATTTTCTTGTTCAACCTGCAGTCACTACAGATGAGTGATTGTCAGTTTCTTTAAGATTTCTGCAACTGGAGCAGGTATTTCTGTTTACTGGGTAACTTCCTCAGCCGTCTCACATTGTTTTTAGCGTTTGTTTCGGGGCGTTATCTCGTACTTTTTGGACAAATGGGATCAGGTTTTGCTTCAGGTGCTTCACATTTCATTTTACCCAGACCATACTCAAAGCAACCTGTGTCAGGTGCAGCCTACAACCCAAGAACAAAAGAGAATCTTCTTGTTTTTGACAGTAGATTTAAAGGTTGTTCTTAGAAACCTTCAGTTTAAAAAGTAAACTAAAATAAACAAATAAATAAATAACAAGAGTTGACGTAACTTACTTAAAAAGCAGCAAATACAGATAGCCAATCAGTGTTTGTCCTCTACAAACACCTATTAGCCACAAACGCCCACCTTTGGCCTGTAGAGAACCCTTCTCCTTTCAGGAGCGGGTCAGGTGCTGTAGTTACCATGCCGGGTCATTAGTGGGCGCTGTGATTTTTGTACCTTCGGTTAACGCGCATGCGTGCTGCCGCGGCCTGCACTTCCTGTGTGCTAACGTTCAGCTAACTCCAGCCATAATGATGACGAAGGTAAAGCTGGATTTTGGCTGAATTGTAGAGAGGAGTCTACTTTTTTTTTTTTTTTGAAGGCAAGCAGGACCGCTTTGTCTAACAGCCCACACTGGTCGTTGAGTGGACCAAAACCGAATCAACGATGTCGGACTTTACTCCGTGATAATCAGTATTGAATTTACAGCAGGTAAAGCAGGCTATTATGTTCTCATTGATGTTTTTTTTTTTTAACTTTGATCACACAACGTCCAAGTTGAGTTTTTATTTTATCTCTCTATATATACTTTTTTCTCTTTTTCCACGAGGAGAGGCTGACCTCAACCCTCGGCGGATCGGTTCTGAACGAGTCAGAGAGTCAGATGGACAATGTGGGACCAGATTCCAGGACGAAAGCAGGGTCGAAGTCCATTTCAGTAAACTTGTTTCAATAGTGGGTTTAATTGAATTATCAGTGTTTTAGTGACATACAATTCATGGTGCTGAATAAATAAAAATAAAATAAATCTGTTGCTTTCATTTTTCAACTTTAGTAGCATGTAATGTTTATTAATGTTCTAAATTTGGTTTACATAATTTTCAGCGAGCTGTATGTTGCTCAAAACTTCAGTTTATCTTGCACACAAACATAAATACTGTTTATAATTATTAAACTGTTGCTATTTAGCACATTTTAGTATGTTTTAGTGCAGCGCGGCGTGTGCGAATGTGTGTGTGTGTGTGTGTGTGTCAGTCGGTTTCTTTAGACAGAGCCGGCTGCAGTCGGAAAACAGCTCTGGGACTACTCACAACTGACCTTGTGATTTTATTTAAAAACTAAAGAAAGTCAACTAGACTTTATAGCTCTGGTCATAACATGTATGTTAACAACAAAACAAAATAAAGTTAAAAAAGTTTTAAAATCAGAAACACAAATAGTGAACAGTTATCAGTTAAATCATAATGATCAGCAAACTCTTATTCTACAGACGAAGAAGACAAAATATTTAGCGTTATTCCTGTTTTAGTGGGTACCACAATGTATTATCTTTTTGTCTGACAAACAAAGCAGCAGTTTTTGTTTAGTTTTTTGTTTCTTATTTAGTTTTTCGTTCTTTAGCTTTATTAATCTGTTCTCGTCTTAAGTGGGACTCTGTAGAATTGAGATTACCATTTTCCAGGTCTCTGGTTTTAATGTTGGTTCAATTTGGTATTGTTTTTCCCATTTTTCTAGGAATTTTGTAGAATCAGAATGCTTCTGTTTCATAAATCTTTCATCTTTAGTTTCTGCCTCAGACGAGGACTTACTGTTTTGGCTTCCCATGAACGTAAGTTAGTTATCTGCGTTGTGTTTTATTAATATATGTGTGTGAGTGGCTTAAATGAAAATGCATCCAGCGGGCCTCCTTCTGCTTTCTGAATCACAGGTTTCAACAGCTGTCAATTGAACCGGTGCCTCACTTTGGGTTCTAATCCCGAAAGCAGAAGGATTTTAGATTAAAAAAGATCACTTCACCTAAAAAAAGGGTCCTAATGGAGGTTTAAACAGACCTGCCAGATCTGTCTTCCTCCCAAGCAGCGTTTCACTCACACAAAAACATTTTATAGCTCAGCGCTGAGTCTCACTTTTGGTAGAAGCTTTTAAAGTTATTGACTCTGAGTCTCACTTATTGTTAGAATTTTTAAAGGTCTTGACTCATCCGGAAAGATAGAGCTTAAAATAAATATATATCTTTCCTTCCTCACTCGAGTTTACCACTATTTACTTTCAGTTTAAAAACTGTTTCATTTACTTTTCTTTTTCCTGCGGAATCTCACTTTTGGTAGAAGTTTTAAAGTTCTTGATTCGGAGTCTCACTTATTGTTAGAATTTAAAGGTCTTGACTCATCTGGAAAGATAGAGCTAAAAAAAAATCTATATCTTTCCTTCCAAAAAAACTAAACGTTACGACGAACTTTTGCTTTTACTTACTCTGCTCCTTGTGGCTCGGTGCGGGTTCGGACTCAGTCAATCCACCGCTGATGGACGAAGGCAGACCTATAATCACTGGCCCAGTGAGGAACAACACCTCCCGGGGCTTTCATTTCAGGTCGCTAGGTGACCCGCCGTGCACGGTTTCAGTGCGTCTTTCCTCAGCCCAATCAGCGAACAGATATGTTGGAAATAAGGTCACGGCACCAAGAAATGTTAGGTATTTTCTCTCGTACCCAACAGAAAAAAAGAGAACACCACACAGGACAAAGTAAGGTTTTTGGCCAATGCTCCTTGCAAGGAGGGAAATCCACCTCTGGTCTGAAACCAGAGGTGAACTCCAAAGCCTTGCTGGCTTTTATTTGGTAAGAGTGACACATAAGTGTTTGGCTTGGAACACTCTTTGATCAGAACAAAACATCTTGTACAGGTTCAGTTGATTAAATGCTTATTGTAATGAGTTTCTGACACAAATGATTTCAGCTGATACAGATGAAATCAGTTTAAGGGTGAGGAGAAAAACAATGACAGTGCTGGAATACTATCAATCAACCTTTATTTAGACAGGTACAGGTCCTTCTCAAAAAATTAGCATATTGTGATAAAGGTCATTATTTTCCATAATGTAATGATAAAAATTAAACTTTCATATATTTCAGATTCATTGCACACCAACTGAAATATTTCAGGTCTTTAATTGTTTTAATACTGATGATTATGGCATACAGCTCATGAAAACCCAAAATGCCTGTCCCAAAAAATTAGCATATTTCATCCCACCAATGAAAGACAAGTGTTTTTAATACAAAAAACTCCAACCTTCAAATAATCATGTTCAGTTATGCACTCAATACTTGGTCGGGAATCTTTTTGCATGACTGACTGCTTCAATGCGGTGTGGCATGGAGGCAATCAGCCTGTGGCACTGCTGAGGTGTTATGGAGGCCCAGGATGCTTCGATAGCGGCCTTAAGCTCATCCAGAGTGTTGGGTCTTGCGTCTCTCAACTTTCTCTTCACAATATCCCACAGGTTCTCTATGGGGTTCAGGTCAGGAGAGTTGGCAGGCCAATTGAGCACAGTAATACCATGGTCAGTAAACCATTTACCAGTGGTTTTGGCACTGTGAGCAGGTGCCAGGTCATGCTGAAAAATGAAATCTTCATCTCCATAAAGCTTTTCAGCAGATGGAAGCATGAAGTGCTCCAAAATCTCCTGATAGCTAGCTGCATTGACCCTGCGCTTAGTAAAACACAGTGGACCAACACCAGCAGATGACATGACACCCCAGTGACTGTGGAAACTTGACACTGGACCTCAAGCAATGTGAATTCTGTGTCTCCTCTCTTCCTCCAGACTCTGGGACCTTGATTTTCAAAGGAAATGCAAAATTTACTGTAATCAGAGAACATAACTTTGGACCACTCAGCAGCAGTCCCAGGCGAGATGCTTCTGACGCAGTCTCTTGTTCAAGAGTGGCTTGACCTGGGGAATGCGGCACCTGTAGCCCATTTCCTGCACACGCCTGTGCACGGTGGCTCTGGGTGTTTCTTCTCCAGACTCAGTCCACTGCTTCCGCAGGTCCACCAATGTCTGGAATCGGCCCTTCTCCACAATCCTCCTCAGGGTCCAGTCACCTCTTGTCGTTGTGCAGCATTTTCTGCCACACTTTTCCCTTCCCACAGACTTCCCACTGAGGTGCCTTGATACAGCACTCTGGGAACAGCCTATTGGTTCAGCAGTTTCTTTCTGTGTCTTACCCTCTTGCTTGAGGGTGTCAATGATGGCCTTCTGGACAGCAGTCAGGTCGGCAGTCTTACCCATGATTGCGATTTTAAGTAATGAACAAGGCTGGGAGTTTTTAAAAGCCTCAGGAATCTTTTGCAGGTGTTTAGAGTTACGTCGTTGATTCAGATGGTTAGGTTAATAGCTTGTTTAGAGAACCTTTTCATGATATGCTCATTTTTTGGGACAGGCATTTTGGGTTTTCATGAGCTGTATGCCATAATCATCAGTATTAAAACAATTAAAGACCTGAAATATTTCAGTTGGTGTGCAATGAATCTGAAATATATGAAAGTTTCATTTTTATCATTACATTATGGAAAATAATGACCTTTATCACAATATGCAAATTTTGTGAGAAGGACCTGTAAATCCCATTGAGCCTCGAGGACTCATTTACAAGAGAGACCTGATTTTAACAAAGAAAGATGACAACAGTGGATAACAGCAACAACAATAAACAATTATAAAAAGTCATAATACAGGTTTTTTATTTATTTTTTATTTTTTTATTTTTTTACAAATAGGATGGCTAAAAGGAAAAGGTAACAAAAAAACAAAAAACAGCTAGATTCTAAGGCGAATGTAGAAAACTAAAAACAGGAACATGTCAGCATTGGACCCTGCCAGGTGTCCAACAGATTCTTAAAGCCACTTAGAGAGGTCAAGGCCGAGAGCTTAAAATCTTTTTGTAAGATGTTCCAGGAAACAGGAGCGGAATAGGAGAAGGCCCTTTTGCCTAGTTCAGACCTCATTGAGGGAACACTGCAGGTAATAATGTCCTGAGAGCGCACGCCATAGCTGCACTAATGCAGAGACATGTAGGAGGAGATGTATGAAGGCAACAGACCAAGAAGTGATTTAAAGATGAAACTGTACCAGTGGGAGAGTCTGTGTGAAGTTAATGATGTCCAGTTAACCAGTGAATACATGGTGCAGAGGTGGGTACGATAATCACAGCCAGTTATGAATCTTAGTGCACCATGATAGACAGCATCCAACATCTGCAGCATCCAACATCTGCAGGGTTCTTGTAGGAGCGTTCATGTAAATAATGTCACCATAATCAATTGAGGGAAGGAAAGTCACAGATACAAGGCATTTTCTAGCATTCAGGGTTAGACAGGATTTGTTTCTGAAAAAGAAACCCAGTTTAACTTTCAGTTTCTTTACGAAGTTTTCCACATGGAGCTTAAAAGAGAGATGTGAGTCGACCAAGATACCCAAATATTTATAGGAATCAACAAACTCAATGGGGACACCATTTGAGGATAAAATCGGAGGAAGAACTGCTGGGACCAACTTCCTATTTGAAAAAAAGCATCCCTTTGGTTTTGTCGGCATTTAGGACAAGTTTGAGGCGGAACAAATCTGTCTAGATGTAGTTGAATGCAGAATTCAAAAGCTGGAAAGCCTTAGCAACAGTTTTAGCTCGACAATAAACAACTGTGTCATCAGCATAGAAATGTATGGATGCATTAGGGATGTTTTTACCTACATTATGTATGTAGATTGTAAAGAGGGTGGGTCCTAAGACTGAGCCTTGTGGTACACCATTGTTGACTGTTAAATAACTGGAGGAAGTACCATTATGTTGAACACATTGCCTCCGGTCTGAAAGATAGTTAGAGAACCAACCAATGGTGTGTTCTGAGAAACCAATTTCTGAGAGTTTATGACACAAGATGTTATGATCCACAGTGTCAAAAGCTTTAGACAGGTCTAAGAAAAGTGCAGCACAATAATCCTTAGCATCCAGTGCTTCAACAACGTCATTAAGAACCTTCAGTGAAGCAGTGGTTGTGCTGTGTTGTTTCCTGAAACCAGATTGATGTGGAGGTAAGATGTTAAATGAGTCCAGGTAATTTTTGATTTGAGAGTTTATCAATTTTTCTAGAACCTTGGCTAAAATGCAGAGTTTAGAGATTGGTCGATAGTTGTTCAGTGAGGTGGGGTCACCTCCCTTCAGCAAAGGAAGAACAAAGGCTGTTTTCCAAGTGTCTGGGATGGAGTTTTGTCTTATGGAGAGATTGAAGATGTGGGTCACAGGGACTGTGATGATATGAGCAGCCAGCCTTAAGAAATAAGGTGGAAGTTCATCTGGACCTGTAGATTTTTTAGGGTCAAGATCTTTTAACAGTTTGTTAACCTCACTGACTGAGAATGGAGAAAAAGAGAAGCTGTGATTAACTGAGGATTGACTTGTAGGAGGGATTTGATTTGTAGAAGTTTGGTTATTAGGGGAAGTGGCTGATTTTCTGTTAGTAACTGTGTCAAATAAAGAACTAGAAGCAACAAAATGTTTGTTGAAACAGTTCAGGATCTCGTGCTTATTTGACACAGGAACAGAGTTAACGAGAAGTTGTGATGGGAGGTCAGATGATTGGGGGTTGCCTGAGAGAGATTTGATGGTTTTCCAGAATCTGTTAGGGTCATTTAGATTTTTGGAGGTCTGAGATAAGAAATAGTTGCGTTTTGCTGCTTTAACAGCAGTTGTACATTTATTCCTCATCTGTTGAAAACTCAACCAATCAGTGTCTGAGTCAGATTTTCTCGCTGTGGCCCAAAGATGATCTCTCCTGTGCAGGAGGTCAGCTAGCTCTGGAGTAAACCAGGGGCTGTCTCGTCCCTTTATTCTGAACTGACGAAAAGGAGCATGTACGTTCAGGAAATAAATGAAACTATTATGAAAATAGTTCCAAGCGGAGTTCACGTCATCAGTTAACAGAATACAATGCCAGTCAAAGTGAGACAGATCCCAGAGGAATGACTGTTCACAAAAATGATTCAGATCCCTTTTTTGAATTAATCTGGGCTTAGAAGGTGGAAGTTTAATATCTCTCAAAGCCGCTGTCACACAATGATCACTCAAAATATCAGCGAATACACCTGTACCAGGGAATTTGTGAGGCATATTAGTTAGAAACAGGTCTAAGATGGAAGATTTTTAAGGACGGTTTTTATTTAATCTAGTGGGAGAGTCAATCAATTGGGTAAGATTGAGAGACAGGCAGCATTCCTTGAATTTATCACAGAGGGGGGTCGACTTACACCAATCAATGTTGAGGTCTCCAGCCAAAAGGATCTCTTTGAATTTTAAATTACCAAGAAATTCCTTCAGTGCAGACAGAGCCTCAGGTGATGCTGAGGGGGGGCGGTAGCAGCAGACTACAGTTAAGATCTGACCTCCATTCAAGGTGATGTTTACAGATAAGGCTTCAAACTGGTTTGGAATTGTTTTAGAAGACACAAGACTAACAATCAAAGAATCTTTGATGTAAACAGTGACACCCCCCCCCCTTTTTTTTTGACGATCACAGCGGTAGATGTTAAATCCATTGATTGCCAGGTCATTATTCATTACAGATTTGTTGAGCCAAGTTTCAGAGATAAAGATAACATCTGCCCCAAAAGAACTGATCAGAATTTTCAAGGCATCAAGTTTTCGCAGAAGGCTACGAGCATTTACATGCAGAAAATGAAGCCCAGACACGTTCTTAAAGTCATTTGGTGTGCTGTAATTAGTTGGGGGTCCAGGGTTGGGCTGAATCCCTGAGAGCAGTAACAACATTATTATCAGATATTTTCTTGAGTTTTTTGTGACTGATGTGTAATTACAGGAGTTAACAGTGTGACAATTAGCCCCCATAATCGAACCATGAGAAACATTAATGAAGATGTGATCATTCAGAACCCAAAAACAGTGAAAGTTGCAGTTGTAGTGAACTTAACCTGATGTCAAGACTAAGCCTAAGGTCAAAACCCTTGACCTTAAGAACCTTGTGGGACAGGAACTGTCATTCCATTGATTTGAATCCAGAAATACAGGTTCACCCATCCTGAGACTCTCTTTCTTGAAAATCAAGTGGAAGAACACTCTCTTTTTATTATCATTACTATTTTACAAATGTTGATAATCAATGTGTCTTAGTTCAAACCATTTTAGATGTTGCAGTGAACTAATCAATTTTATTAACTGTAGAACAGTAATAATGATTTTTAATGCTTATGCAGAGTTAGAATTCATGTTAAGGTCTGTTACAGATTTTTATGCATTTTCTGATTTCTGTCTTTGAATGAGCAAGTGTGCGTTTTTCAAGGTCAGGAGTCGAAGCAGACATGTGTTGGAACAACTGTCTTGTTTACATCCTCTCAGACGTAGAGTTGGCACCTGTTTCTAAAACTCGCCAAAACAAACTCTCTCTGTCTCTGAGAACAGTTTAATCTGTTCCATAACAATTCTTGCTCTTTTCTGACTTCTAGTAACCTCTGACATCACAAAACACACCCCTGTCTGGTTGATATTACCCAATAAGGGACGCTCAAATATACCGGAGATAGAGCTCTTTAAAATGCCGGTACTTCCTAGTTCTCTCAGTTCAGTTCTGCGCGGAGAAGTTCAGTTCGGTGAAGCTTCTGAGCAGTTCGGTTCTGCGCTGAGAAGTCGTTTGGGAGAACAGAAGTCCAGCATGATAAGGCTCCTCCGAGTTGGATTATAATATCCTCCACCTCTGAGTGGAACTTCTGAAGTACCCCACTCATGTGAAGTCCACTTGCTGATGTGAGCTGGTGTCGGACGGAATCTCGTCACTACTTCGGACGAGTCACAGCCATCCTATGGAGACGCTGGACAGGTAGCGTTAACTGGACCTCCATATCTGCTGATTAATCTTCAGAAAGGTAATGAGTCAAGTTTCCTACCAAGCGTACCGAGGGAAGCTGGGTTCTGATGGAGAGTGTCGGTTCTGGTGAACACTTCCCCTCACATACCATCTTTTACTCCCTTTAAACTTCATTCCCATCTTTAAATTCTTCTCTCAAGTTGAAATCCTTCCAGATATTTTAGAAATGTCTGTGTAAAGTGCTCATCCACCGCCGTGTGGATAATTGATCATAATTGTACAGTTTTCAGAAATGTCTGTGGTGAAGCAACGGAAAATCATGGCCGTATGGTTTTCCTGATTGATTGATTATGTTGTTATTTTCATATTTTGCCAAATTAATGTAAATGTTTGATGTTAAACTTTGATTCTGTAAATAAATGACCGCATTCATTTTGATGGGTCAAAGATAAATGACGTCTCACGTTTGCATTTCATTAAATTCAATGCATGTTTTATTCAGTCCAGAAAAATGAGGAATCCGTTTTAATTGATGAATATTTCGCCGCATCTGTTCATCTACATATTGGTGGCCCGTCACGTGCTCATAAATGGACTGTGTATTCGTGTAATAATTGATATTTCATGTTGGCATGAAGAAAGTAGCAGACTGTAGCTGCAACGCTTGAAGTCAAAACACTGCATGTTTACGCAGCGTGCTGGAGCTGTGCGCTTGGAGCAAAGACGCTGCATGTTTACGCTGGGATGTTTTGAAGCTGAAATTGTGAGTCATATGTCTTTTAAAGTTGAAATTGTACACCTGTTATGTGTAATTAAAGCTGGCTTTGAGCTGTGGTAACGCTTTATTCTGTTTAAACTGTGTTCCAGACGCTGTTCTGGTCCGGTTCGGTTCTGATAAGTTTGAACGAGTATTTTAAATAGATGGAGAAACGTTTTAAAGACTGGACGAAGTCTCAGCTAAGCTCAGAATTGATTCGTTACATTTTTTAACAGAAAAAGTGCATTTTGACAGTTTAAAAGACAGAAAAGTGACGGACTTGTTCAGATAAATCTAACATGCTAGCTGGGGAAAACGCTGCGTGATTGGTTGAATTCAGTTGAATTAGCTGCCGTGGAACGCTCTCATTGGATGAGGGACGTGTCAGTCAGTGACCCGGAAATGAAAACTCGTTTTCATAGGGAATAAAATCTGCTTCTTAAAGTTCAAAAACGCTTTAAAAGCTGTATTCTGATCAACTGTTAAGTTCTTCAAAGTCCAATTGCTAAAATTTCGCCGCGTTTGAGTTTAAAATCCGTCATTAAATGATGTTTTTGAACAACGCTAGCGATGCTAATTTTAAGCTAACAGCTAACGACCGGGTGAGTGACGTGTCACGTCACTTCCTCCATGTCGGAAATGAGCTCGGTTGCAACCGAGAACTTTGCTTTGCTTAAAATCACTAAATGTAACTTGCCACATGTCCCATAAAACTCGTGTTCATGCATAACAGTCGTGCTTGTTGAAACAACGCCACGTTTACGCTTAAATTCGTTCAGAAATGTTGATTTTAACCGAGTTTAGCCGAAGCTAACTTTAAGCTAAGCGGCTAAAAACAGGATGTCAACCGAACATCACAGGAAGTCGTCATAGACTCCTGCTGGTAGAAAGCTAAACACTGCCCCCTCCTGGAGAAACTTGAGATCACAGTTTCACTTCAGTTTTAGGTATTTTAGTGAAATTAAACGTTTTTTTAATTTCTGTAAGACGAACTTTGAGTTAACAAACTTCCTCGAGCTGATTTATACTGTTATGTTATCTTACCATTAAAAGTCAGTAAAGTATTTATGCCCAGAGAGGCGTTTACTAGGATATTTTTCATTCACTGATAAATCCTCAAGCAGGTGCAAAATGAAAAAATGAGAACTTTTGGTAGACACAGTAACAGATAATCACAGAGTTGATCAGTTACTCATTTGCTTGAAAGATAATACACGTTTAATTGCTAAATCACTAAATAAGAGTAAATATATCAGGAAAAAGAGACTTTTCTGATCTTATTTTACCACCTAAAAAATACATCTTCCTATTTAAGTTTAAATAGAGGATGAGACAGGAGAACAGTAATAACAGTTTTTCTGAAGAAAGACTGATTAATCCTGACACATCATCAACTTTTCTTTTTCTTTTCACCCACCTGGGTTGATGAGTAACTGTTTAAAATAGCGAATTTCTGGAAGTAAACGGTTTAAAACATTTTTAAACTGATGTGCTGTGAGACTAAAAAGAGAAATTGCAGGTTTATAAAAATTCAGTGCTTTAGAGTAAAATACACTAAAAACAGCTTGGTAATCTAGTATCTGTTAAGAAATAAGCACATATAAGGTAACATTGCATAGAAGCATTTACTTAAATATTCATGAATTGGGGTAAAACCTATAGGTACCCACAGTTGAATAAGGTGACTTATAACAGTACTTTTGTGTAAACCCAAAGCTAAAATAGTGTGAAACTCATTGACATTTGAATACAATTATTTACCTGTAAAAATATCTGAAGCTGGCAATTGTTTTATCCAGAAAAAGTGCTGAACAGTGAATAACCATGACAGGTGTGGTAGAGAAGGATTTTGATCCTTATGGGATGCAGGGCTGTTTAGAATATGCGTTGAAGCTGCTGACAGCTTCCTTACATCCATATGGCAATCAGGCGCAGAGCATGAACCAAAAAGAGTTAGTGGACAATCTGAAGGGGGTTGCAGAGAGTGTGACCTCTACAGAAATTACAATGTCAAGTTATGAAAAGCTGGCTAGAATTGCAATTTTGCTGAAAGAATCATTCTATGCAGTTGTTGAGAAAGCTGATTACCTTGCAATAAGGTTAGACAGTGAAAAAGAGGGGGTTCAGAAAATTGAAGAACACGTCCTTCAATTTGAGAGCAAAAACGAGGTCCTCTTGACAAAACATTATGAACAGATGTTTCACTTACAGCAAAATGCAAATGCAGAAATTGATTCGCTGAATAGCAAAATACAGTTACTTAATGCATCACTATCTGAAGCCAGGGATGCTAAAGAGCTGTGGTCCAGTGAATACTTTGCATTAAGACGGGATCACGACGAGAAAATGTCACAAGTTTCCCGCTGCAAAGGTGAAATAGATGTGCTTAAAACACAACTTGAGGAGTGCAAAGCGGAAAAGGCGATATTTTTCCGTCATTGTTGGCATTTACAAGGTGAATGTCGGACATCACAGGAACGCCTTAAGGATTGTGAGGAGAAGCTAAGAGCAGCAACAAACAAGATTTCTGACGTGGGGCGAGCTGGTCTGGGACTCAGGGACGAACAAGGTCAGGGTCCGGGTCAGCCACAACCACCCCAGAGAAATGCTGTTACACCTCCTCCTCTTAGCCCCGTTCCAACACCCCCACCTCGGGTGATAAGGACGGGTCTGCACCGACTTGCACCTCCTGCTCTTAATCCACCCTCATCTCGGGCGGTAGGAACAGACCTGAACTGGTCTCCTCCACCGATAATGCGACAGTGTGCAGTGAATGTGTTCGAGGCATGTTCTAAGACGCCCATAGAAGTGTTTCCTGGTGTAAAGGTTAAACCCCACTCCCTAGAGATGGAAGAGAGGCATACATCGCCACCTCCTCCTAAAACAGGCGAGAAAAGGCAGTATTTTCAAACTGACAAACCACGTAATGATGGTGCACGCTGGGACAAAAAGGCTCCTCTTTCAGAGGATGAGCGTGATGATCGTAAATGGGATATGCGTGGGACGCGAAGATATGGGACCCAGGAGGACCCATATTATCAGGGGACATCCGAAGAGGAACCCCCAAAAGACGTACATAACCCTCCCCCACCTCGGACGAAACGAACCGAGGCGATAAAATCACAAAGGTCCCAGGAGCAAAGCCCTACACCCCTGAGCTCGGAGGAGACAGAGAAACTACAAAGGTTTGTAAAAACTTTGAAAAACGCTGAAATGGGAATCCAACCAGGAGCACAATGTAGTGATCGGATCGCTACTAAATCTGAGGGCGCGAATGACAACATTACAGATGTCGGTGAAACACACCAAGACATTGCTGTTGCTGCCTCCAACAACCCCTCATCGGACGAAGGGGGGATAAACTCACACACAAACGATGATGAGTCATCGCAAACTGAAAACTCAGAAACTGATTTTCATGATTTTGAACTAGGCATTCCAGTTCTGGGAGGACTCCCAGATAACCTGGTACCGAGTCAAGAAGCTGGGCCAGTATGTTTCACGAAACCATCACAGGCCATCGCTCTTTTCTCAACCAATGACGTCGACCAAGGACCACAAACCTATGGTGCCTTGCCCATAGACAGGTCCGACGACTCAGAAAAGGATTCGTTGGAGCTCCCCAAGGAGCAAGAACCCTTACCAGTCTCATCACAGATTGAACAGGTGGTCGCCCAAGCCGACACGCTGACATCTGATGAAGAAAGAGACAAACCTCGCCAAGTTCTTTTAAAATATGAAAAGTCATTTTCAACTGACCCAGACATCCTCCAACTTCAGACGTTGGATGATCCTGCAATTAACTTGATGATACTGTATCTGACTGACCCAGACAAATACACTCCATCGAAAGTCAAACTGGACTCCGATCCAGACCTAAAAGTCCTCTTTCAGCTGCGCAAACAGTTAAAACTACTCAAGGACAGCCTAACTTTAGCTCATGGAGCGACATCCTCACCCGTGTTCGCGGTCTCCCATGACCGAAGGGGGGTGACGCCAGTTAGGATAATGCTACCAGACGCGATAACATGATCAAATCTGACATTCAGAGTGAGTGGCGCACCGAAACGTCGTTTTCTAGTTGCTTAATCACTGCTTTAGTCAATGTTGAAACGTTGTTAACTGGTTGCTTAGTCACTGTTCTTGTCGATGTTGAGACATCGTTTAATTGGTTTTTGGTATTGTTTTTGAACACCCCAGGCAAGAATGAATTTTGTTGTGTAGTTAAGTTAGAGACTAAGAGGCCTTTAACCATGCCAACATGCAGTTCATTCGTTAAATTGCAATCTTTGCGGAGTCAATGTATATTATTGCTACCTTAAGTACCATAATCTACATTGATCTCACAACGCTTAAGCCGAACCTACTCGAACAATTCTATTCGGGGGGATAGCTAATTCTTTTTGATAAGTCTCGCCATAGACTTCCAAAACATTTATGGGGAAACCAAACACCCAATCTCAAGTCGTTCGTCTAGAAGACAACAGACAATTGAACCAAACTATATTTTGCCATGTAAAGCTAACTTAAACCAAGTTAGAAATGGAAAAATAGTTTGGAACCCTTTTCTATAGGTATAAACCCCTGTAGTTACCCTTTTCAGCATGTTCCACCCCTTAACTGGTAGTTGTAGCTGTTCCCAACCATAATAGCTTACACACCAGGTGCATATAGTTTAAGGCCTTATGTAAAATCCCCTTCATAAGCCCACCTTAAACCACATAATTGCATGTCACATTTGAACCAGAACGGCACCGACTGGACGTCGCCCAGAGACGACCTTCGCTGGAGGCGACCTGCAATCCTGACGTTGGTCTCCGCTCTTCATCCAGTGGCCGCATCTTCAGTTCAATCCAAGGGTACCCCTCTGTATGCTGATTAATCAACACTTCCAATCGTTGTGGATTTACCGTTGTGGATTATATGACTTTTTCCAATGGATTACAGACTCTGTTTCCAAAGGGTTAAAGCATTGCTACAATGGAATTACCGACGACGTTATGGAATTATCATCAACACAATGGAATTACCAAGAACATTGTGGAATTACCTTGACTTTGTTTTCCTTGCTGGATTACTTTTGACTTTTGTTTTCCTTGCTGGATTACATCAAGCTTCAAGGACAATTGAAGGCATAAGTTCATATTTGGAATTCGTCCCCATGGACAGGTGATGATTTCCAAAGGGGGGACTGTAGTGAACTTAACCTGATGTCAAGCCTAAGCCTAAGGTCAAAACCCTTGACCTTAAGAACCTTGTGGGACAG
>NC_056498.1:14593476-14594585 GCF_014905685.2 Nematolebias whitei
AACAACACCACCAGCCTGATCAAGAAAGCTCATCAGAGACTCTACTTTCTCAGACGGTTGAGACGAGCTGGTCTGGGAAGCTCAGTCCTCACCTCCTTCTACAGGTGTGCAGTGGAGAGCATCCTGTGCTCCAGCATCAACGTGTGGCATGGAGGCTGCACAGCTGCAGAAAGAAAAGCTTTGCAGAGAGTGGTGAAGGCTGCACAGGTCTGTTGGAGTCAGCCTCCCCACCATCACAGACATCTACACCTCTAGATGCAGGAAGAGAGCCACCTGCATCATGAAGGACCCCACTCATCCAGCACACACACTTTTTGCCCCGCTCCCCTCAGGAAGGAGGTTAAGGAGCATTAAGTGTAGAACCACTAGACTGAGGAACAGCTTCTACCCTGAGGCTGTTAGACTCATGAATCTAACCAGGATAATCACTGTGAAAAATCACATCATGTTGCTGTGTTCATTTGTGCTCATGTGCTCACATGCTCAAGTTCGTGTTGCTGTTCACCGTAATGTTTTTATGCTCTTAGTGCTTAGTGTATTATTTAGTTGATGTTTGTCTTAGTTCATATATTAGATCTTATCACTGTTTTTCTTTTAAATTTTATTGTTGGATGTAACTGGGACCCTGAGTACATAATCTCATTCGCACCCCATGACAAATAAATCTCTCTGACTCTGATATAGAAATACTTCATGGCACAAACTCCTTTTTGTTTCTACAGTGGCTCCAAAATAACAGTATTGTGTCAGATTACAAAAAAATCAATTATTTGTAGATAATTGAAGAATAAAGATTGTTTATATTGGTGTCGTCATACAGTCAAACAAAATAAAAAACATAATTTAGTACACGGACTATCATTTTTTAACTATTATTTTTTTGGTATTAAACTAATCGTTATTTCAAATAGTTTCTACACATTATATCAGAAGTGAGGATGTGTAGATAACTCCACCGACTGAAGTGAACATCAGTGACTCATAACAACAATGTGAATTCTGAATGGAGTTTTTGCTGAAAACATTTTCATCGTCAGAGAGGTAATGAGTCGAGTTCACTATCGAGCGTACCGAGGAAAGCTGGGTCGAATGGAGGGTGCCGTTCTGTT
>NC_056498.1:14594685-14601993 GCF_014905685.2 Nematolebias whitei
CCATCCATCCATCCATCCATCCATCCATCCATCCATCCATCACCCATCCATCCACCCATACATGCATCCATCTACCCACCAATCTATTTATCTATCCATCCATCCATCCATCCATCCATCCATCCATCCATCCATCCATCCATCCATCCATCCATCCATCCATCCATCATCTGCTACTTACATTCCAGAGTCAGGTTCGGGGGCAGCAGGTTGAGCAGGGTGGTCCAGACATCTCTTTCCATAGTCACTTCTTCCTGTTCTTTTGTGAGGATTCCATTCCAGCACACATGCTCCTTTTTATTGGACAAAAATACTTTGTTTTGCTGGGGATGGGGGTGGTGTTTAACTAAAAGATGGCAAAAGGTGTATATAGCCTACGAGGTGGCTGAGTGGTGTAAGAGAAGGAAGAGTGATTTTTCTGACCAGGAAAAAAGTTGATCCTTGACTTGTCTCTGGGAGCAGCACAGACAGGATGGATTATGAATTGGGTCATATAGGAGAGCACATTATACTTCAAAAATAAGTGAAAACTTTTATGAGCTGCTGCTGTTTACATTTTGTTTAGATGTAAATGCTTTAGGAAAAAATAAGGAAATGGTGAGCTTTATGTCGTGTTTTCAGCTGCCTGTGGTGCTGGGGAGGGGATGTGTGTGTTTACTTGCTTTCTTACTGTTTATTCCTAATTTACTATAAGTTAATCATGTCGACAGTAGATCAGGATGTACATTGTGATTCCTGAAGTTCTTACCTTTAATTGGAGCCCTCACTGATGACTGTATGTTGAATCATTCAGGAGTTATAATGTTGGTGTCCCTATATGTGAACATGTTGGACTCCATTTTGACACATTGAAATATGTGTGGACATATTCTCATACACATATAATCATTTTTGATGCTATTGTTACCAAATTAGAACCGGTAATATTTCTGATTTGATGCTACAGACTCATTTAATTTTCCATTTCATCCTTCCATCCCTCCATATGCGTAAATATAAATAAACAATTAAACAATCTCAGACGAGAAAAAAATCAGGGTTTTTTGTAATTTTCAACTTCATCAACTACAAACAAGTTAAAGTTACAAAATTCAGAGTGTAGCCTTTACAGAGAGACTAAGCTTTTCCTTTTGCTGTACTCCATAGGGTTCAAGAACATCATTTAATTTAATTTGGATACATTTATTCAGGTGTTTTTGGCATCTTGTGAAACATTAAAAGACTTTGTGGCGACACCACACATCCTGTTAACTAACATCATTAATTTGAATTTTATGTGCAAGAAACTGATATTTATTGCCACTTGGCTAATGTGATCAAATTTAAATACAAGCTTTCTATGATATGTTCACTTTATCATAGACTGAAAAGGGAGTAAGGATTAGCAAAGTGTTTTTGCATTTAAACCCCACTGGAGTTCAAGAATATTTAGAAAATATATAAAATATAAGAGTTTTCATGTGTTTCATATATTAAATGCTGGCAGAATATGCTTGAATGCAGACTGAAATCTGGGGGGATGGACAGAAAATGTAATAAATATCCTGTCTCCCTAACAGTGATATACAATGGTGCTTGAAAGTTTGTAAAGCCTTTACAATTTTCTATATTTCTGCATCAATATGACCTAAAACCATCAGATTTTCACACAAGTCCTAAAAGTAGATAAAGAGAACCCAGTTAAACAAATGAGACAAAATATTGTACTTGGTCATTTGTTTATTGAGGAAAATGATCCAGTATTACATATTTGTGAGTGGTAAAAGTATGTGAACCTTTGCTTTCAGCATCTGGTGTGACTACACCTGTGCAGAAATAACTACAACTAAATATTTCCAGTAACTGTTGATCAGTCCTGAACACCTTGAAAGAATTTGAGTCCATTCCTCTGTTCAGAACAGCTTCAACTCTGGATGTTGGTGGTTTCCTCACATTAACTGCTGCTTCAGGTCCTTCCACAACATCTGGATTGGATAAAGGTCAGAAATTTGACTTGTCTGTTCCAAAACATGAACTTTATTCTTCTTGAACATTCTTTGGTAGAACCACTTGTGTGCTGAGGGTCATTGTGTTGCTGCATGACCCACCTTCTCTTAGATTCACTTCATGGACAGATGTTCTGATATTTTCCTTTAGAATTCTCTAATGTCATTCAGAATTCATTGTTCCATCAATGACGACAAGCCGTCCTGGCCCAGATGCAGCAAACAGGCCCAAATCATGATACTACAACCACCATGTTTCACAGATGAATAAGGTTCTTTTGCAGGAATGCAGAGTTTTACTTTGTCCAAACACTTTCAATTTAAACCAAAAAGTTCTAGTTTGTTCTCATCTGTCCTCAAAACATTCTTCCAACAGTCTTCTGGTTTGTCCACTTGATCTTTAACAAACTGCAGACGAGCAGCCATGTTCTTTTTGGAGAGCAGTGACTTCCTCCTTCAACCCTGCCATGAACACCATTGTTGTTCAGTGTTCTCCTGATGGTGGACTCATGAACATCAACATCAGTCAATGTGAGAGAGACCTTCAGCTGTTACAAGTTACTCTGGAGTCCTTTGAGACCTCACTGACTATAACACACCTTGGAATGATGATCTTTGTTGGTCCATCACTCCTGGGGATGGTAACAATGGTCTTGAATTTCCTTCATTTGTACACAATCTGTCTGACTGTGGATTGGTGGAGTCCAAACTCTTTACAGATGTTTTGTAACATTTTTCAGCCTGATGAGCATCAACAACTCTTTTTCTGAGCTCCTCAGAAAACTTATTTGTTCCTCCATGATCCACTTCCACAAACATGTTGTGAAGATCAGACTTTGATAGATCCTGTTCTTTAAATCAAACAGAGTGTCCACTCACACCTGATCATCATCCACTGATTGAAAACACCTGACTCTAATTTCACCTTCAAATTAACTGATAATCCTAGAGGTTCACATACTTTTACCATCACAAATATGTAATATTGGATCATTTTCCTCAATAAATAAATGACCAAGATTAATATTTTGTCTCATTTGTTTAACTTGGGTCTTTATTTACTTTAGGACTTGTGTGAAAAGCTGATGATGTTTTAGGTCATATTTTTATTTTATTTTATTTTATTTTATAAGTTAATTCATTTTTTTTAAACAGAACAAAACAATTATATATACAATAAGAAATACAATCACAAATAAAATGAAAGACAGCAGAAAGAAGAAAAAATCTTATAATATCTGCCACGTTTTACAAAAAAAATAATTCAAACAATAATAATCTTCAAATAACAAAAACAAAATAAACAACTCCTTCTCGAGCAACAATTCATAAAAAAAAACATTAAGCTATTTCATATTTTTTTAACAAACCAACTTTTATCATTCTCTTAGACATTGATCTGGCATTTTTAACATCACTCTCCAGATTATTCCATAATCTAATTCCTTGGATTGAGATAGACCGTTCCTTCAGACTAGTTCAAAATTTAGGTTTCACAAATATTTCCAACCCCTTAAGATTATAACAACTCTCTCTTTTAACAAAATTTAATTGGATATTTAAACGTAATGTGTTATTATGAGCCCTGTACATAACTGATAAAATATTATAATCTACCAAAGCATGGAACTTCAGTAACTTCAATTCATAAAATAAATTACTTGATGGGTGACTGTAATGCTTTCTGGTGATAATTCTTACAGCTCTTTTCTGTAAAACACAAAAAGGATTTGTAATTGTTTTACACGCTTTCCCCCAAACATGAATAGAATAGATTAAATGTGGAACAATGATTGTGTTATACAACATGTACAGAGCTTTATCATTTAATAACTCCCTTACTTTGTAAAGTACTGCAATATATTTAGCTATTTTTATTCTTACATAATTTATATGATGTTTCCATGTCAGCTTGTCATCAATGATAACACCCAAAAATTTCACCTCACTAACTCTACAAATCTCAACACCATCAACTCTAAATGGATCATCAACAGTTCTCTTTTATTACTGAATATCATATAGTTAGTTTTATCTAGGTTTAATGATAATTTATTAAGTTTAAACCAAGTTTGTATTTTTACAAATTCTGTCTGCATCAACTTCAACACCCGTTCTTTAACTTTACCCAAACAAAAAAATGTGGTGTCATCTGCAAAAAGAACGCATTTAAGGAGCCCTGACACATTTACAAAGTCATTCACATATAAAATAAATAACTTTGGTCCAAGTACAGAACCTTGAGGAACTCCACAAGTGATACTGCAGAGGTCAGAGCTTACATCATTAATTTGTACAAACTGTTTCCTGTCTTTAAAATAGCTAGATACCCAGTGTAATGCTGGTCCTTTTATACCATATTTATTTAATTTTTCAAGGAGAATGGTGTGGTCAATAGTATCGAATGCTTTTTTTAAATAAATAAAAAAATACCAACACAATATTGTTTTTGATCGACAGCAGTTATTTGTTTTATCAATTCCACAAGAGCCATTGATGTAGAGTTTTTTGCTCTAAACCCATACTGACTGCTACTTAGAATGTTTTGTTTAGTAATAAATTTATCTAATCTGGTCACAAATAGTTTTTCTAGAATTTTTGAGAACTGTGGTAACAAGGATATTGGTCTATAATTATTGAACACACATTCCTCACCATTATTAAAAAGAGGAATTACCTTAGGTACATTCATATTGTCTGAAAATATTCCTGTTGAAAATGATAAATTACATATATATGTGAACGGCTCGATAACATGACTCATTATGTCCTTTACAAACATCATATCCATGTCCACCCAGTCTTTTGATCTCTTGTCTGCATTTTTTTTTTTTACTATATTCATTATTTCTTCTTTGTCAGTTCCATCA
The DNA here is from genome assembly GCF_014905685.2 of Nematolebias whitei. Lineage (NCBI taxonomy): Eukaryota > Metazoa > Chordata > Actinopteri > Cyprinodontiformes > Rivulidae > Nematolebias > Nematolebias whitei. The sequence continues at coordinate 14,599,541 of NC_056498.1, forward strand.
AGAAAAATACTGTTGGCACAACCTGTAACTGTATGACTCACATTATTGTCTTCTTTTGGTATTTTAGCTGCAAGGCTTGATTCAACATTCACAAAATAATGATTAAATCCATTTACAATTTCATTCTGATCATGGATTTCATTGTCATCCTCAACAAAATATTGTGAAATACCTGTTTTTACTTTATATTTAAGAACACTATCCATTACTCGCCATGTTGATTTCATATCACCATTACTTTTGGTTAATAAATCACTGTAATATTCCTTCTTATGCATTCTTATCTTATTTGTGCAGAAATATAGAAAATTCTAAAAGATTCACAAACTTTCAAGCTCCACTGTACATGTGATGTGAACATTAAGATATAATAAGACATTTCACACTAAAATTCCTGTGAAATGTTTTAATATAGAACTCCTCATTAAAATTTGGTTGGGATGACTCATAAGTCTGTCATACGGTTCCACTGCACTCTTGTTGGCACCAATTCAGTGGTTTCTGCTAGTAGGAATGCCTTAGATGTGATGAAAAAATTGTTGCTACATGTGTTGGAAATGCAATATGAGCTTTCACACATAAAGCAAACCTAAGTTGTTGCTTTTTCTAAAACAAAGTTAAATTAGCAGTCATTAGTTTCTGTTTTTAGGCAGTATATTATTAGGCGCATCATAAAATTAAACTAAAGTTTTCCACCAGTTCTTAGAAAAGACGTGTGGGAAAAACTTAGAAACGTTGCAAAAAGATGGTCCTTCACTTTCTATACAGCCGGCCAAAAATTTTATTTTAGTCCATAGTCAAATATCATAAAAATAAAATATGATTTGGTTCGCGAGATGTAGTGATTTTGATCCACAAAATAAAGTTGTTGCCGGCTGAGTAGGGTTTATTTTATGACTCATCTCCAATGATCCATGCTGAGTCCAACTTGTGTCTTGCGTATTTATTAAAAGTAGCACAATGACTTTTGCCATCCGGCAAAGAGCACCAGTATTAATTTACATGGCTGGTAAGTATGACTGAAAATGATAAGATATCGATCAAAAAAGTGACGTTCAAAAGTGGCGATGCTAAAGGTTGATGCTTCTAAAGGGTGACGGTCAACAGAAAGTTTGCAAATAACCCTACTAACCCAGCACTGGTGCCATTACCCAGATCAATTAAGTAATATGTGACCACACCCCTCATGCAATTACTTTGTACCTGAAGGGTTGGACAAATCTGAACACCTGTGCCAATAACAGTTAAACAACACATAACAGTCATTTTGGCTCTTACACTATGATGTGCAAGTTTTTATAACGTAGTACAATATAATATTGGTTTAAACAAAAAGGCACAAACTATTGTATTAAAACCTTTTTCAAAATGATTTAATGCTGAAATCAATTTATGTTTAATGTACACCATAAAAGTGGATATAAAAACTACAGTATACAGTTTGTAAGGCACATACACATACACCGTCATTAACACTGGAGAAATGGAGTCTTACTTAAATTGAACAAATGCTTGATTGCTCTAGTTTTTAACCCCATTTCTACGCTTCCCTCAAAAATACACAGAACAAAAATATAAATGCAACACTTATGTTTTTACTTCCATTTTTCACAAGCTGAATTCAAAGATTCATGACTTTGTCTATTTACATATTAGGCCTTTTTCTCAAAATCTGTTAGTGAGCACTTCTCCTTTAATAAAAGAATCAATCCACCTCACAGAAGACATTGTTTTAAAAAAATGAACATTATTCATTAATGAGATATGAGTTCATGAAAGGGAGTCTCGTGGTTTTTGGGGAACTTTTGGACCATGCTTTTTATTTAAGTCCAAACTAAAGAACTTACGATGGTGTGAAAACAGTCCTGGAGGCCTTGAAGCTGTAAAAATATGTAAATATTCTGATAGTATCAACCAAGTTGTTATTTTAATGATATTTTCATTTCACAGGCAAAAGCTCTGGTGGATATGTCTGAAGTTGGCATGCCAACTGCACGCTCCCTCAGAATTTAAGACATATGTAGCATTGTGCTGTGTGACAAAACTGTACATTTTAGAGTGGCCTTTTATTGTGGTCATCCTAAGGTTCACCTGTACAATAATCATGCTGTCTAATCAACATCTTGTCATGCTGCACCTGTGAGGTGGCTGGATTATCTCAACAAAGGAAAAGTGCTCACTAACACAGATTTACACAAATTTGTAAACAATATTTCAGAGAATAAGACCTGTTGTGTACTTTGTACATAGAAAAAGTTTTAGATCTTTGAGTTCAGCTCATGAAAAATGGGAGCAAACAAGTGTTGTGTTTATATTTTCATTTAGTCTATACCTTTTTTTCTTTCTTTCTTCTTTTGGCTGCCCCTTCGTCAGGGGTCACCACAGCGAACTAAGTTGCACAAATATATGTTTGTATATATGTATATGTACAAACATATGTTTATATATATATA
>NC_056498.1:14602093-14609511 GCF_014905685.2 Nematolebias whitei
TTATCCTCTATATGTAACAGATCTGTGTTATACATGGTTGACAGGCTATATTTTTCTACATCTATATAATGATGTTTGGGGGGTGTGGGTGGTGGTAAAATAAATGCATATGCACACACTGACACAGAAAGCTCCAAAGACTCAAATACACCTTATCCTCTATATGTAACAGATCTGTGTTATACATGGTTGACAGGCTTCTGGGGACAACATGTGCCATGGTCGACAAGCTTGAAGGGGCTTGAATCCGAGTAATAACTGTTCACAGTTCTGTTTTTTTATTATCTTTTTTAATTGATCTTAACTATTGGTAGCTTTAAAAATGTCATAACTGTGATTGGTAGTCTGACACGTCCTGCCCTGCCCTATATTAAATGGCTTTATTTTATGAGCTATAAAACTCTAAATAGATAATCAATACGTGGTTGCCATACTTCGAGCAGCCTTAAAAGGCTCATAAAACCTTTTTGTGGCTTGGATAATGGCCTTGAATAAATGCAAAAGTGTGGCCAAAAATGCCTTTTTATTTCATTAATTGTCCATCGAGAGGAGTGGGATTAATAGGCTCAAGTATCGACACAAAAAACGAGGGAAGTACTCATCTTTAGGAGCCTGCTGACTTGGATATTAAAGCATTAGGACATTACACTCTACTTCAACTCTGACCTTTGTTTCCCTCCGTGTCTTTCCTTTTTCTGTTTGTGTTTCAGGTGGTTATGATGGGTTCATCCATAGACGAACAAGATCAGATGTTGTTTATCAGCACAGATGAGGGATCCTCCTTCCAGCGGCAGTCTATTTACTTCACTCCAGAGACGCTCATCTTCCACCCAAAGGAAGAAGACAAGCTGCTGGCCTACTGCAAGGATGGAAGGGTGAGTTTTACAGTGACTTGCAAGCATGAGGACTTTCAGTGTTAATGTTAATCCAGCATAGCTGCACTCTGTGTGGCAACCTATTAAAATAAAATTTACATTTACATTGTGCAGCTTGAAACCATCTGGTTCCCCCTTTGATGTGGTCTGCCCTCGACTACTAAAGGAGGTTTTTCCTACTCTGGGTCCTTCTATTCTCACCATTGTGAATAGCAGTTTATTCTCAGGAGTGGTGCCAAAAACCTTTAAGCATGCTGCTGTTCAACCTCTGCTGAAAAAAACCTAACCTTGACCGCTCAACTGTATCCAACTACAGCCCTGTCTCCAGACTCCCATTTGTCTCCAAACTATTGGATAAAATAGTTGAGTCCCAGTTGAAATGCTTCCTAGAGCATCACGCCATCTTAGAGCTATTCCAATCTGGCTTTAAACCTCTCCACAGCACTGAAACTGCCCTTCTGAAGGTTTTTAATGACATTGTCCTATCTACAGATACTGGTAGTTCTGTTCTGCTTGTCCTTTTGGACCTTACATTTGCTTTTGATACAATCAACCACGAGATCCTCATTTCTAGGCTGCAGCAGTGGGTGGGCATCACAGGGTCAGCCCTCAATTGGTTTAGATCCTACCTAGCTGACAGATACTGTTGTGTCTCCATCAGAGATTTTAGTTCAGCATCTGCAGCACTTAAATGGGGGGTACCGCAGGGGTCCATCCTTGGTCCCCTTCTATTCTCGTTATATCTGCTGCCACTAGGTGCTATTTTCCGGAAACACGACATACCCTTTCACCTCTACGCCAATGACTGTCAAATTTACTTCCCCCTAAGACACAATGGTACACACTCTATTCAACCTCAGCTTGACTACCTGGCTGACGTCAGAGACTGGATGGCTTTAAATTTTTTAAGTTTCAACGAGAAGAACTCTGAAGTCATGTTGTTCCCTCCCAATGACACGATCGTCAACCACTGCATCGACCTTTCCGCTCTAGCCCCGTTAGAGAAACAACGAGTCACTAATCTGGTAGTGATAATGGACCCTTCCTTGAAACTTAAAAGTCATGTGAACATGATTGTTAAATGCTGTTTTTTCCAGCTGAGGTGTCTGTCTAAGCTGAAGCCCATATTGTCCAAAAATAACCTGGAGACAGTAATACATGCATTCACTACATCCAGATTTGAATTCTGCAACTCGCTCCTGTTTGGTATCAGTCAAACCTCCATTGCCAGACTACAACTGGTCCAGAATGCTGCAGCCCGATTTTTAACCAGTACAGGCAAAAGAGAGCATATTACACCAGTTTTGGCCTCCCTGCACTGGCTACCGGTTAACCTTTGAATCTAGTTTAAAATCCTTCTGTTTGTTTTTAAATCACTGAACAATTCTGCCCCCTCCTATCTCACTGAGCTGCTGCAGCCGTATGTCCCACCGCGTTCTCTGAGGTCTGCGGACCAGTTGCTTCTCTCCGTTCTAGTAACCCGTCTTAAGCACAGAGGTGACAGGGCCTTATCTGTCTCAGGCCCTAGACTATGGAATGAGTTATCTCTACCTGTCAAGACAGTCCCTCACAGTTTTTAAATCCCACTTAAAAACTTACTACTATTCCCTGGCTTTCAATACTGTATGATTTCTGCTGAACCTGTATGCATCACACTGCGCTAATCATTATGTTATTGTTTGCTATTATTTTGTTTCTATATTTTGATTTTACATTATGTTATTTCAGTCAGGTCATCTGGCCAGTTTCTTTTTTTGTGTGTTGAAACGTTTCACCTTCCATCCAGAAGGCTTCATCAGTCAAGGTAACACACAACACAAAACTGATTCTTCCCTCAACAGCTTACTCCAAAGTGGAATAAACCAGTTATGTTGGTGCTAAGATGGTCTCTTTGGCACGCCCCCTCCTCCGGAGCCGGCCATCTTCCTCGTCGACAGTCATGTCAAACTGGTTCAAAACCAACAAAGTCCATACTCAATAATCCAGGTATACAATCCAACAATTTTCAGTCAGGTTAAAACACCTTTTTCCACTTTGGGAGTGTGCTGGTTATGGGACTCTGTTTGGTGCCTCCTCAGATTTTAAGAAGTCCTTTGGATGAAGGATGAAACGTCTCAACAAAAACATTATGAAACCATTCAGATGACTGACTGGACATTGCTGGATTTTTACCTGGATTATGAGCATGAACTTTGGCATTTTGAACCACTTTGGCATGACTGCCTCAGAGGAGTGGACAAGGGAGAAGGCGGGCCCCAGAGGCCATCTTATCACCAGCAAACAGTTTTTTTTTTTCTGCTATGGGAGTGTGCTGTTTGTGGGAATCAATTTATTTGGTGGCTCCTCAAATTTGAAAAAGCCCTTTGGATGAGGACGAAACATCTTATCAAAAAAATTAAACCATCCAGATGACCTGACTGAACATTGTTGGAGCAAGTACTATACTTATATGCATATAGGGAAATGTAAATCATAGGTATTTTCTCAATGTGCTTTTTCAACAAAATAGCTATTTGCCAAAACAAACTATGTTTCTACATATGCACACAGTGTTTACATATTGGTAATTTACTAATATTTGATATTTAAAATCTAAATGATGAAGCCTGGAGAGTACAGCGAAATGATGACGAAGTCTAGATGGTATTGTACAATGGAGCAGAGGCTGCTCAAGCTCCTGAGTTAAGACCACGTTAATTTGTTCTAAAGTTTTCTATGTAGGACTTATTATCGATTTCACCTGCCTTGCCTTGGCAATAACATTTGTTACGTTTATTTCAATTTGTATTACATACAGCCGAACCGAACTTAAAAAAAGAGATGATTTGGCAACTACAATGGTGCTGGTGTAGAAACTGGAAGGTTTTTAGGGACACAGCTGTCCATGAGTGAATGGACTTAGAGGAGTACACATCTGCCATCCTTGGCTACAACTGTAAGTGAGTTAATGATCAGAATCAAGCTTTACTGGCCATGTATGCTCACACATACATGTAATTTAGTTTTGGTTACAGTAGCTCATAGCTCAATAGTGCACATTAAACTATGCCCTCCCCACACACATTCTTACCTTAAAAAATTACATTATGAGTACTTAATATTAAAAAAACTGGGTAGAGCAGTTGTCTAATAGTAGCAAAAAGACACATACAACTAAGTGAAGACTCTACAAACACCCTATTTACAAAGCTAGATTAGCAAGGTTAGGTTTTAGTTCAACTATTCAGGTGTTGGCAAGTGGGAAAAAACTTCTCTGTAACCTGGTTGTCCTGATCCTCAATTAAATAAAATGGCACCAGAACAGATGATGTCCAGGGTGTGAGGGATTGGAGATAATTTTCTCAACGTACCTCCTGGTTCAGGAGCTGTGAAGATCCAGCAGTATGGGCAACTTAATACCAATGGTCTTCTCCACACACTTGATGATATGCGGCAGTCTGTGAATATCCTTTTGGTGGCTGAACTTACCCGCACTGTGATGGACGATGTGATGACAAACTCAAAGATAGCTGTGTAAAACAGCACCATCAGCTCCTTAGGCTGGTTGAACTTTCTCAGTTGACAAAAAACTGCATCCTCAGCTGAGCTTGTTTGACTATGGAGCTGATATTGTTGTTCCACTTCAGGTCCCTGGTGATTGCCATGCCCAGTATCTTACAGGACTCCATAGTCATCACTGTTCTGTTGAAAACATTTAGTGCTGGAAGGACTGAGGTCTTCTCCTAAACCCCACAATCATCTCCACTGTTTTAGCTGTCTTAATCTCACGTTTGTTGTGGCAGCTCCGTGGAACAACATGATCAACAACCCATCTGTAAGCAGACTCATTACCATCATGAATGAGGCTGATGAAAGTGTCATCTGCCAATGTCATAATTTTGACAGAGGGGTCCATGGAGGGACAGTCAGTGGTACAAAAGGAGAGTAGTGGGGAGAGTACACAACATTGTGGAGCACATGTTCTGGTACTCTCGATTCCTGAGGTAAACTTCCCCAACCTCACCTGTTGCCATCTTCATGTGAGGAAGTTGGTGACCAGGTGGTTGACACATTAAGCTGGGTCAGTTTGACGTGCAGTAATCCTGGAATTCTTCTACTTTTCATTTTATTCTTTCGGCTTTTTCCTCTTCAGGGGTCGCCACAGTGAGTCATCCTCCTCCATTTCACTCTAACCTCTGCCCTCACTCCAACTACCTCCATGTCCTCTCTAACTGCATCCATATATCTCCTCTTTGTCTTTTTCCTGACAGTAGCATTTCTAACATCTTTCTACCCGTATACCCACTGTCCCTCCTCTGGACATGTTCAAACCATCTCAGTCTGTCCACTCCAACTTTATCTTCCAGTTTGTTCAACTTGTGCCGTACCTGTGATGATATCATTCTTAATCATATACACCTTTGTCACTCCTAAGGAGAATCACAGCATCTTCATTCTATCCACTTCCAGTTCTTTCTCCTGTCTTTTTGTCAGTGCCACTGTTTCCTGACCATACAAGATAGCTGGTTATCAGCAATAGTGATTGTAGCTGGAAGGCATGGAAGGCATTTAATGGCTACATTTAATTATTTAATGCTGCTCAAGAGGGGCTCCAAAATGCAATTAGTCTTTGTTAAGGGCTCAGATTTCTCTTATGATTCTAACTCTGTGGTAAAATAAACATAGGCTATCTGAGGTTTACATCAATATTTAATTTGTAAGCAATTTTTGAGCCGTTAACAAAGAACAAAAGAGTAAATTACATTTCTTTCAAGATTTAATGGTAAACCTTTGCTGCTTTGTAACAGTGGCATGATAAGATACAATAGTGACCCCGAGTTCAAGCTTGCCAATGACAGAAAATGATCCAATTGGAATAAATATGTAAGAAATGTAAGAAATATGAAGTGCTTTTATTTTGGTGAGGGAAGTCAACAGCTCCATGAAGTATCTGCGGGAAGATTGATAATAGCAGGATAAATGGTGAGGTAAACACCAAGTCTGCAGACACTGCAATCTCAGGAGGAGAGTCCAACTTAGATGGTAAACTTACCAATGCTGAAGAGGGCTCAGGATTCCAGAAGGAGAAAAAGGCGGCGAGGGACGTCAGATCAACAATCAGAAGGATCTCCTTCATGTCTTACTGAGGAGCTGACAGGTGAAAACGGGCTGGAGGTTCCACTGCAGGCAGGCGGTACTTATTAAGTGGATGTTGAAGGAGCGGACAGGCAGTGGTGAAGAGGCTGAGTGAACTTCTTATAAACCCTTTGCAAAGTGATGAGAAAGGTTTGATGAGCAGGGAAGATCACCAGGTGTCCTCAGAGGCACAAAGAAAAGGCTGTCTGGTAAAAGACGTGTTAGAAACAAAACATTTTCAGAAATGTAGTGCTAAAATAGTCTTCTGAGAGCAGGACTGATCACCATGTGAACAAAGATCTTGTCTTCAAAGAACAATCACAAACTTAAAGGTGCGTACCGCCACCTACGGTACATGAGCGTGTAACTTCACATCCTCCACCTGCAAAACACTGGTTCACTTTAGTGTTAGCTTGTGCAAAAATAAAAACGATGCTTATGATACTGGTTTCCTCCTTGTCCCCTCTGTTCCCAATATTCCTTTTTAATCTCCATTCTCTTCCTGCCTCTCTTATTTTTCCTTCATCCTCTCTTTCTCCTGCATCACATTTCATCAGTACATTTCACACTTTCTTTTCCTCCACAACTCTCACAATTATTATTATTCTTTTTTCCTATTATTTACAAAAACCATTTAAGTAGGAATGTCGTACCCTCTATCTCATCATTATTAAATCTTCCATTCTGCTTCTTTCTCCATAATTCTATATTACTAAGTTTTGTGTTTTGTAAAATTGTCTTCCTTTCTTATCTTCATTCCATCTTTTCTGCCACATTTCTCTTTTTTCCTTTGATTATTAATTTACCCTCACCTTTCCCAAATGGAATAGGAACATTCTATCCCGCTACCGTCTCAGCGAAAAGGTCGCCAGTCCAAATCCCGGCCTGGGGCCTTTCTGGGTGGGGTTTCCATGTTCTCTCTGTGTATGCGTGGGTTTTCTCCGGGTACTCCAGTTTCCTCCCACAGACCAAAACATACGTTAGTTTGATGGGTGACTCTAAATTGTCCCTATGTGTGAGTGAGAAAGTGAATGGTTGTTCATCTTGTTTGTCTCTAAGTGTCCCTGTGATGAAATTGAGACCTGTCCAGGGTGTCCCCCACCTCTCACACAGTGATAACTGGACATGGGCACCAGTAACCCCCACAACCTGAAAAGGAAGAAGGTTCAGGGTTATTTACTGTCATTCGCATCACATGTGGTACATGAGGTAAAACAAAATTGTCTACTCAGGGTCCCGGTTACACCCCAAAATAGCAGAATTATAAAGTATAAAAAAAACAGTATACAAGGATCTAAGATATATACTGAACAGTAATGATGTAAAATAATACAGTATATTAAACTATATATTAAGCAGCAGCCCGAACATGAGTCTGTTGTAAGCAAATGGGGGTAAAAAGCAAGTAAAAAGATAATGGGGATATAT
>NC_056498.1:14609611-14624783 GCF_014905685.2 Nematolebias whitei
CTTTTCATGATATGCTAATTTTTTGGGACAGGCATTTTGGGTTTTCATGAGCTGTATGCCATAATCATCAGTATTAAAACAATTAAAGACCTGAAATATTTCAGTTGGTGTGCAGTGAATCTGAAATATATGAAAGTTTCATTTTTATCATTACATTATGGAAAATAATGACCTTTATCACAATATGCTAATTTTTTGAGAAGGACCTGTATATACATACAGTATGAATGTATGTATAATATACATTATGATGAAATAATACAATATACAATCTGAATAATATTGTACTTTATCACAGCATTATAAGTATCTACAACAAATATTATATCCTAAAAAAATGGGTTTACAAATGCTTATTGTGCTTACAAGGTAGTAACTTAGTCTGAAATGTTTAATATAACAACTCTAGATGAAATATACAGGTGAACAGATGTGGCTCAGTATTTGGCAAGAAACTGGCCAGTTTTGTCTATTTGTCTCCCTTCATTAATACATAATAAACAATTATCAATGATTTATAAAGTCTTTATAGACAAATCAATAATGCATCTATAAACTATTTATTAGCCATCTATAAGGGGAGCCTTATTGTAAAGTGGTACCATGCTTTTTTTTTTTTTCTCTCCATTTTAGGGAAACATATTTAACAGACTAAAATAGGACACCGTGGATATACTTTTTGTTAACAATGGAAAAGTGAACAAAACCACTGAAGTGAATCTGAAACATCCAATTATTTCCACACTGTCTCATTTATATATGACAATCACTAAAGGGTAGCACATTAAATGTGTCAGGGATAATATTGTGCCTGAAAAATGATGCAGACCGTTTAACCATGACAGTGAGTTCTCCTGAAAACTGACCACCCCCATTTTTATATTTTAAACTAATGATTTTTGTCAAGAAAATGAAGAAAGTACCTTATTATATCAGCCATGTGTTACTCGTACTTTGCATCAAATTCAAGGTTCTTTACTGACATTCGCATCACATGTGGTACATGAGGTGGAATGAAATTGTGTACTCAAAGTCCCAGGTACACCCAACAATAGCAAAAATATAAAGTATAAAATATACAGTATATAAGGATCTGAAGTATATGCTAAACACTAATAATGTAAAATAATATGTTATATTAAACAGCAGCCTGAACATTAGTCTGTTGTGAGCAGATGGGTATGAATACAGCAGCTTAAAGGCAAGAGATCAGCAGCATGGATAATCAGCAGCACAAAATAAGTCACATATCACCAATTGAAGTGGCGTTGCAGGGCTTTTCCTGGTTAGGGATTTATGAGTAACAGCTTCAGGGTAGAAGCTGTTCCTCAGTCTAGTGGTTCTGCACTTAATTCTCCTCAACTTTCTGCCTTAGGGGAGTGGGGCAAAAAGTGTGTGTGCTGGGTGAGTGGGGTCCTTCATGATGCAGGTGGCCCTCTTCCTGCATCTAGAGGTGTAAATGTCTGTGATGGTGGGGAGGCTGACTCCAACAGACTTCTGTGCAGCCTTCACCACTCTCTGCAAAGCTTTTCTTTCTGCAGCTGTGCAGCCTCCATGCCACACAGGATGCTCTCCAGTGCACACCTGTAGAAGTAGGTGAGGACTGAGCTTCCCAGTTCAGCTTGCCTCAGCATATTATACAGCAATATATAGCATACCAAGTATAAGAAACAAAACATCCATTGTGTTCTCTGACATGTTTTTCTCATAGAAAACCTCCCATTGTAGTTGACCAAATAAATTTATTCATGTGCTCGCTGTTCTTTCATACTTGTCAATTCTTTTTTCAAAAATGCTTTCAAAGCAACTTTGTCTTATGATAATTGTAAAATACATAAAAAGAAGTGCTACTTTGTTTTCAAGTTTTTTACCCATTTAGTTATTTGTTTCTAAATCAGTTTGTTTTTGCAAATGCAATATCTAAGTATTAATAAAAACATCAAAACACACACACACACACACACACAAACACACACACAATCTCCAAACAGTTTATTTATTATATATTTGAGCTCAATATTAACCTGATAAACCATCAAATTATCTAGGTTGATTTAATTATTTCCATTTTTTAACTCATTTACTTATTTTATTGTCTTCCACACCATGAGTTATTTTTTTAGAAGAATACAACAGATAATAAAGTACAAGTTAGACTTATGATTTTTGCTTTTATTCTAATTTTTGACTTGTCTCTGTCTCTTTGTCCAGCTTTATGCTTCAGCAGATCTGGGCCACAAGTGGACTTTACTTCAAGAGAGGGTGACCAAGGACAGAGTCTTCTGGTCAGTTGAATTTGGTCAACCTAGACATTATTTGTTTGTCATCATGTTATAAGCATGTACACTGATGAGTGACATTGTCACAATGTCATCTTAATGTTAACCTCAAGTTAACCCGTCAATATGCCTGCTTTGTCATAGTCTGTGTTTTTCTTTTTTGTTTGTTTATTCCTTTCTCATCATCACACCCTTGACCTGGTTCTGACCTATTACATCGAGATTAATAACTTAGTAATATTTCCTCAAAGTCCTGTTGTGTCTGACCATTTTTAATAACCTTTGAGTTTGCATTAAATGACTACACAGTCACTGGGAGTAAATTTCACCTAAGCAGATGCTTATCAGAAAATGCTGTAACCAAATTTAAAGAGTCTCTTCCATCATTTTCCTCTGTCTTGCAGAGTAATACATCAGAGAGCAGTGACTTAGATCATCTATCCACCCATTATCTTTTACCCGCTTCTTCCATTTTGGGGGTCGCTGGTGCCCATGTCCAGCAATCACTGTGCGAGGGGCGGGGTACAACCTGGACAGGTCTCCAGTCCATCACAGGGACACATAGAGACAAATGAGACAAACAACCATTCACTCTCTCACTCACACCTAGGGACAATTTAGAGTTACCAATCAGCCTAACATACATGTTTTTGGTCTGTGGGAGGAAAGCGGAGCAGCCGGAGAAAACCCACGCATACACGGAGAGAACATGAAAACTCCACCCAGAAAGGCCTCCAGACTGGGATTTGAACCAGGGACCTGCTCGCTGAGAGGCAGCAGCTCTATCAACTGAGCCACTGTGCTGCCCCTTAGATCATCTAGTTGATAATTTTACAACTACTTTGTAAACTTCACTTGTTAAAGCTGTTCCACTGAAAAGAAAGTTATCAATCAGAGATTAATGATGAATGATTAGCTCCTTGGTTCAATTTTAAGTTACGTACTTTAAAATGGACATCTAGAAAGCTAGAAAGAAAATGGCACTCCATTAACGTTGAGGAATCTTATTTATCCTGGAGGGATAGTCTGCTAACGTACAAAAAAACCACACTGTAAAACAAGACCTTTATATTATTCATCTTTAATTGATGAGAATAAAAATAAACTAAAGTTCCTTTTCAGTACCATAACTAGTCTAATGAAAAATCCTACGTATCTCTATTGATTCGTGTAGTATCGCCTCAGGTTTTGTGTCAGATGAGATGACTTTAAAAATGTCACTAGACCCTGATTTATGTTTGGACTGTTTTTGTCCTGTTGAGCTCTCTGAATTGTTAAAAAATAATAGCTTCATCCAAACCATCCACATGTCTGCTAGATCCCATCCCAAACCAGGCTATTTAATTACGTATTTCCCTTAATTATTAACCACATTTTGGATCTGCTTAATTCGTCTCTAATAAATAGTTACGTACCACAGAGCATAAAGATTTCTGTAATCAAACCTTTACTTAAGAAACATTAATACATAATACATACTGGTTTGCATACCAGCCACGCATTGGAGTTGATGACGCCATCATCTACTTGCTGCACAGAGCCTACACGCACATGGATAGGGCAGGCAGTACTGTAAGGGTCATGTTCTTTGACTTTTCCAGTGCTTTTAACATCATAAGACCTACTCTAGTCTGCATTATTAAGCTCCTGGTTATGCAGGTGAATGACTCGCTGGTCACCTGGATCAGAGACTACCTCACAAGTTGGCCACAGTATGTGAGGCTGCAGAACATCACCTCAGATACCATACTGAGCAGCACAGGGGCTCCTCAGGGGATGGTCCTCTCGCTGTTTCTGTTCACCCTCTACACCTCGGACTTCAGGTACAACTCACAATCCTGCCATCTGCAGAAGTTCTCGGATGACTGCCATTATGGGCTGCATCAATGGTGACCAGGAAGCTTAATACAGAGGTGTGGTGGACAGAACCACCTGCAACTCAACATTGGAAAAACTAAAGAGCTGCAGGTGGACTACAGGAATAAGATCAGTCCCCACAACTCTATCAACATCAAGAGTACTAAGGTGGACACTGTGGACTGCTACAAGTACCTGGGTGTCCACCTAGACAATAAACTGGACTGGACAGCTAACACCAACGCCCTCTACAAGAAAGGGTAGAGTCGCCTTTTTCTTCTGAGGAGACTCAGGTTTTTTAACGTCTTCAGGACCATGCTGCAGATGTTTTACCACTCGGTGGTCTCCAGCGTCTTCTTCTACGCTGTTGTGTGTTGGGGCAGCAGGGTGAAGAAAACTGATGCCAACAGACTCAATAAACTCATCAGGAGAGCTGGTTCAGTTCTGGGAGCGGACCTGCAGTCTCTGACAGAGATGTCTGAGCAGAGGATGCTGAGGAAACTGCTCCAGATCCTGAACAACACATCACAACCCCTGCATGACACACTGGACTCTAACCACAGCACCTTCAGTCGTAGACTGAGACCACCAAGGTGCTCCACAGAACGCCACAGGAAGTCCTTCCTCCCTGTGACTTTCAAACTTTTCAACTCCTCCCCTTTTCTGCACATAGAACAATAATCAATCAATCAATTCAACTTTATTGTCCATAACATTCAATGAAATGGAGATTTGTCTTTGACATCTGGCTTATAAAAAAAATAAAAATGTGATTAAAAAACTTTAAAAACTTTAAACATTCAGTTAAAACCATTCTAAAATACATGATACATTAACATATAGAAACATAAAATTAATACTGTACTACAATAAACACTTTAATGTTTCTGTCTGCACCTGACCTGTTTAGAACTTTATTGCTGGTATTTTTATATTATCTGTTATTATTATATTATCTGGTTATTATATTATCCCCTCTTACAATGCTGTTATTGCTAGTATCACTCAGCCCTCTGTGAACAGTAAACAGCCATCAGTGTGCTAATGATCCATTGTTAGGCTGATGGTCCTTCTTGAGCATGTGATCAGCTGGTTTTGGTTGTCAGCAGCAAAACTGGTTGATCCACTCTGAGAAGGTGCTATTTAAGAGACTGAGCTGAATACAGCACCTCAGACTGAGGAAGTCTCTTGGATGAGAGATGAAACGTTTCTACATTTTTTTGTTGTTTTGCTTTGTTTTTTTTGTTTTTTTAATGTCCAGAGGACCAGATTTAACTTTTTTAGATTTTTCTACCTGGATTATTGAGCATGCATCAGGATATATTATCTGGTATTTTTATATCCTCTGTTATTTTTTTATTCTGTTATTTTTTATATCTTGTGTGATTCCTTCTGTATGTTTCTTTGCACTGAAACTCTGGCGCAACAAATTTCCTGTGGGATCAATAAAGTTTTATCTTATTTTATTTTCTACCTGGATTATTGAGCATGAACTTTGATATTTTGAACCACTTTGGCTATGGCTGCCCCAGAGGAGTCGACGGCGGAGAGGGCAGGCCACAGAGACCATCTTATCACCAGCAAAATGGTTGGACAACTATGAGAGTGTGCTGCTTGTGGGATCAAGTTTGTTTGTGGCTCCTCAGATTGATGAAGTCCTTTGGATGAAAGACAAAATGTCTCAACAAAAAAAAGAAACCATCCAGATGACCTGACTGAACTTTGTTGTATTTTCTACCTGGATTATTGAGCATGAGCTTTGATAAAGGTATTAATAAAGTTGCCAAATGTACTGGTAACGTGCCTGAAACAGAGTATTGTCATTAGGGATGTAAGCATCTTTAACTTGACATCACTTCTCATCATGCCTTCTTTTCTAAAGAGGGCAAACTCTGTGACTTGACAGTTTATATGTATTTTGTCTCTTGTGAAAAGTGTCCATGGCACAGAATCCAGGTGGTGGCTTAGAACTCATTCATATGTGATGTGGTACTTCAGTGCAAGAACTAGTTGTCTAAAAACTGTGCTTTGTTCTCAGTTGTTTGGTTTTCTTAGTAGAACATCTGACTTTGGCTAAATTTGCCATGTTTGCAAATATTTGCAGCTTCAGTGTTTTCAGTGGCAAATTGAATCTCATTAATTCATCCACCAGCTAAGCAAGACATAAAAGGGATTATTTAAATTAATTCATTGTAAGAAAGCAACATTATTTCAAGAATAAGAGGCAGATTAGACAAATAATGGGGGCCACATAAATTAGATATTTGATATCAATAAATTACATAAAAATATATGAATATTATAAATACATTTCAGAGAATAATCCCCGCTAATTTTACGTATAAAGACCTAATCCATGTTTAAGCTTTTGTTTTTCTCTCTCCCTAAATTAATTAGTTTTTCTTTCATATTGTCTTTTTTGTCTGTTATCTATAATGTTCTTTTATAATCTATGGGCTGAGATCTCTTGTCTTTTTTCATTCCAGCCATGTATCTATGCTAAAATTGCTCCTTAAATCAGAGGTGATACATGTCAATTTGCATATTCTTTATTTTAGTTCAACTTTATTAAGGCCTATAGGCATAAAGTAAAAAAAACAAACAAACACACAATCCAGCTAAAGGCCAGATTGGGGACTTGTCTACTCAACTGGGTATCATTTTTGAATTGTTATTTTTCTCACTGTATGAAATTTGACATTATTCTAAACAAACCCCCCAAAATATCCATGCCAGAATAGTAAGTGGCAAGAACATCCACAATAACGACAGTCACGCCAACTAGCCTTGTTTTTAGCTGAACAGCTAGCTAGCTATTTTCATCTGGAAAGATATCTAAGAATTCTTCGAGTGTCAAGAGAGTTGCCTATGTTTGTGAAGCCAAAATGCAAATGGCACACCAATCTTCCTTTCTACACTACAGACTCTATTTGCCTCCAATCCTGCTGTCGTCCACCTAAGCCCAATACTATATACACCATTTATATACTTTATCTGTAAGTTCACTACCCTCCTCACCAACATCTCAGCACTCTCCCCAACATAATTCTGCTTGATCACTTTAACATACATAATGACAACTCTAATAACCCACTAAGGATTTTTTTTTAAAATCTTGTTTGTACAGTTTTGTGTTTTAGCAGTTCATTGATTTTTCTGCCCATTCCAAAAGGCATGTTCTGGACTTCTTCTGTTGTTCTGGCTGGGATTGCCCCACAAAACTGTTCTGCAGCTGACCAGCCTATCTCTGAACACATGCTTATCTCTTTTAATGTCACCCTCTCACTATCTAAAATTAAACCATCACATGCAATCTCTTTACGAAATAGCAAAATCATTAACACACCTGCTCTAGACACTGGTATTTTAATTCTCCCCAGTAAAAACAAATCAGTGAACTACTATCAAACTACATTGACAGTGTCCACAACCTCTTAAACACCGTGGCTCCTGTAAAAAGACATACTGTCTCCTTCATCTACACTGCACCCTGGTTTACATCTAAACTTGGGGGCCAAAGGTCAGCAGCTTGAACATCTTTAAAGAAAATCAGGACTTACTATTCACAAAGACATGTACACTGCACATATTTTCAACTACTACTCTCCACTGCCAACTATTACAGTATATATCACAATATTACACATGTATCATCAGTACAGGTCAAAGAACATACTGTTCTTTCTGACAAACAAAACAATATGCCCACCAAATTCTTTAATCATCACTTCTACTCTGCTGATAACTGTAACTCTGTTATACATTCTTCAAGAACAAGATTAGCAATATCCACCAGCATCTACCCACTCACTCTATATGCACCTTGCCCCCAGTTTCCTTCCCCTTTCACTCTCAAGCTGCACACTTACCTCATATGCTGAAATATCCCACCTCACCAGAACATCGAAGCCAACCAGCTGACAGCCTGATCCCCTTTCAAATACTCTTGTCAAAGCCTCTGTTCACTCCCTTAACCCCTTAATAACAGTGATTGTTTGTTCCCCTCTCACTGGTATTGTTCCATCAGCTTTTAAAACACCATCAGTCATTCCTAAACTCAAGTAACTGAAAACAGACCCCAGTGACTTCCATAACCTGTGCAGTGTTTCCTTACCAATAATCAAGGAGGGCACCCCACCTTGCCAACAGAACCGGGTGCCCCACCTACCAAATCCCCCATGCCACTTCACAGCTCCACGAGTCCTGGACAGGGAGCGGAGATTGTAGCAGCTCAGCACAAACTCCAAACCACGACAACCATGAGCAGTACGAACTTAGCACTCTGCTATCAACCCCTCAACCATCCCCTTCGGCAACTGCCGGCACCAGCAACACTAATGTAGTGCTACGTTATATTATTATTAGCTTAATAAGAATAATAGAATGGAATAGCTTATTCTATTAATTTACCTCTCATCTATCCCTTCTCTGTCTGAGTGTTCCACAAGGTTCTGTCCTCAGCCTTCTCATTTTTATCATCTTCCTCCTGTATTACTTTTACTACTGTATTATTTATGTACTATATTACTTTTTAATTACCGTAACTTCCTTTTCTTGTTGTTGTTTGGTTTAAACCCAAAGTCTACCCATAAACTCCAACTGGTCCAAAACTCTGCCGCTTTCATCTTCTCCAGAACTCCTTCCATCGGTCAAATAACCCCTGTCCTGCACCATATTGGTGCACCATACGTTACTGCACCATAACGACATTCTCCTATTCACAGACGCTGGTGATTCTGTGCGCCTTCTCTTACTGGACCTCACATCTGCCTTTGATACAATTGACCACGAGATCCTCATTGCGAGGTTAGAGCAGTGGGTGGGCATCACTGGGTCAGCCCTCGAATGGTTTAGATCTTACCTCGCTGACAGGTCCTTTTGTGTCTCCATCAAAGATTTTAGTTCAGCCTCGGCAGCGCTTAAATGGGGGGTACCGCAAGGGTCCATCCTTGGTCCTCTTTTATTTTCTTTATACCTGCTGCCACTAGGTGCTATTTTCAGGAAACATAACATACCTTTTCATTTCTACGCAGATGACTGCCAAATCTACTTCCCCCTCAGACTCAACGGTACTCGCTCTATTCAACCGTTACTGGACTGCCTGTCTGACATCAGAGATTGGATGGCTTTAAATTTCTTGAGTTTCAATGAGAAGAAATCTGAAGTTATGCTCTTTCCTCCCAATGACACAATCACCAACCACTGCATCGACCTATCCGTTCTGTCACCGTTAGTGAAACAAAGAGTCACTAATCTAGGAGTGATACTTGACCCTTCTCTGAAACTCAACAATCATGTAAATATGATTGTTAAATCCTGCTTTTTCCAGCTGAGGCGACTGTCTAAGCTGAAGCCCATATTGTCCAAAAATAACCTGGAGACAGTAATTCATGCATTCATTACATCCAGGCTCGACTATTGCAACTCACTCCTTTTTGGTATCAGTCAGACCTCCATAGCTAGATTCCAACTGGTCCAAAATGCAGCAGCCCGGTTTTTGACCAGCACAAGCAAAAGGGAGCACATTACACCTGTTTTGGCCTCCCTACACTGGCTTCCGGTTCACCTTCGAATCAAATTCAAAACACTCTTGTATGTCTATAAATCACTAAACAGCTCTGCCCCCTCCTATCTTACTGATCTGCTCCAGCCGTATGTCCCACCACGTTCTCTCAGATCAGCAGACCAGTTGCTCCTAACAGTCCCAGGAACCCATCTCAAGCGCAGAGGTGACAGGGCCTTCTCTGTAGCAGGCCCAAGACTTTGGAATGAGTTACCTCTGCTCGTTAGACAGGCCCCCTCCCTCACAGTTTTTAAATCTCGCTTAAAAACACACTTCTATGCCCTGGCTTTCTGCACTGTGTGACCTGTGCTGAGTCTGTGTGCATCACACTGTGTTAGTCATGTTGCGGTTGTTGTTGTTGTCCATTATTGTTTTTGTCGGTTTCTACTTTTTGGTGTCCTGTTATGTAATCTGTTGCTATGTGCTTGTTCTGTTTGTGCCTGTACAGCACTTTGGTGTGCTTTGTCACTGTTTAAAGTGCTTTATAAATAAATTGGTATGGTATGGTATATTCACTGGTTCCCAGTTAAATATTTCATTTTGTTTTAAATCTTGCTTCTAACAATACAAGCCCTCAAAAAACTTGCCTCTCAGTATTTCACATAACTCCTCCACATCAACACACCCACTTGCACTCCCAAGACGTCCTCTTCCACCCAACCTATCCAAAATACTTGCTCATCTGACCATAATGGGTTCAATAGCATTCAGTCATTCACCTCACCTCTGAAACTCCCTCCCCCTGCACATCAAAAACTCTCCCATCTCCATTTTCAAATGCCACATCAAAACGCTCTTCTTGTGCTTATTCATGTGCTAATTCACTCTAACCTTGTAGTCACACTAGCTGTATTTATGTTCTATTTACATGTTAAGTATGTTAATATTATTTTAACTGCATTTTACATTGTATTTTAATTGTACAGTCTCCCCCAGTGCCATGAAAGACACCTTTCAATTAAAATGTAATAAACATAAAGCACATAGAAAAAATATTGTTTTTGCATAGTTAAAGATTCTCCGAAAAGCTGTTCTTTTTTATTTTCTTTGATACCATATACATTGTTATTAATTAGCTATCATTTAGCAACCAATCAAAATTTGAGTTTGACAATATCTGGTTAAAGTGAAACAGATGTACAAAAACTGATAAAAATGGCTCCATTGTTGTTTGGGTTTCTAAGACACAACGTGGTAGACAGGTGCAAATATCCTTGCTTCTGAAATGCTGTAATGGCAAGTTCACATGGAAACACAACAGAGAATTTTGGTGATCTCCATTTTCAAAATAAATACTGAATGTACCAAAGGACAATAGTTTCAGTTATGGAAATTTACATTCATTGGCTACTTGTTCTGGGACATTTCATAACTATCATATGCAAATAGTAGGTCACCTATAGTTTATCTAAATTATAAATTTAATCACATAAGTTTAGGTCTAATTTCTAACAGAATGGTCAGAAATTCCCCTTATTAATGTTATTATTTTATGTGTTTCAGGTCTGTATCTGGTGTGGATGTGGACCCTGATCTGGTGCACATGGAAATGCAAGATACAAGTGGAGGTCCAGTAATGTTTTTTTTTATGTATTTATTTATCCCACGATACTGTATGGAACTTGTTCAGTGATCACAGAAAAATAAATAACTTCAGATTTCAATTACTTTACTTTATTACAGATGTTCTGATTTGTTGATTCATAGACTTAAAAGATATATAGGGAACCAGGGTACCCAAAAGTGACTAAAACAGTCAAATGTGGGCAAAGATTGCTAACATTAAAACATTTAATTTAGATTACATAAAATATAAGTATGCCTGAATTGCAACAAAAACTAATTTTCTTTTTTTTAAGACAGTATCTTGTTACAACACAAACTAATATCTTACAACACACAACTGTCAAAGGCCCTAATTGCTCAAATGCACCTTCACAAAGACAAAAAGACTACAAGTACAACTTCAAGAATCTTTATTATCAGGGTTTGTTTAAAAAAATTACATGGAAAACCCAATAACGTACTGTAGCAAATGCCTACTAGCAAACCTCCAATACATGTCTGGCATGCTAAGTATTAAATTACAATTATCTGATGCCCAGTCTGATACTACAACCAGTGGAGGTTGCGTAGCGTTAAGTGTAGAACCACTCGGCTGAGGAACAGCTTCTCTGAAGCCGTTAGACTCATGAATCCCTAACCAGGAAAATCATCATAATGCCATTTGAAATGGTGATACAGTATGTGACTTATGTGTGCTGCTGATTATCCATGCTGCTGATTTCTTGCCTTTAAGCTGCTGTGTTCATACCCATCTGATCACAACAGTCTCATGTTCAGGCTGCTGTTTAAAACACCATATCACATTACATTATTAATGTTTAGCATATATCTTAGATCCTTGTATACTGTTTCTTTTTATACTTTATATTTTTGCTATTTTTAGGTGTAATTGGGACCAGCATTTCATTCCACCTCATGTACCGCATATGATGCAAATGACACTAAAGAACCTTGAACCTTGGTAGCTTAATGGAAAATGAATTAATGGGTTAACTGGCAGCCACTTAATGGCAGAATATTGCAATATAATTTATATAATTAGCCTCATCTCTCAACAAAATATTCTCATGGCACTAAACAAAAAGCATTCATGTACAATATAAAATGCCAATTAGTAAAATATATCAATCCATGAAAGCCAGCACATTGCAAAAAAAAAAAAAAAAAAAATCATGTCACAATCTCCTGTCCTGAACAACACATTAACGACAGTGAAAAGACAGCACTAGTCTTAAAAGTAAATAATGTGTCAGCCTCATGGAAAGAAACTGGAAGTTGGTTCCACAAGAGAGGAGCCTGATAACTGAAAGCTCTGCCTCCCATTCTGCTTTTGGAAACTAGAAAACACACTAAACCTGCACTCTGAAAGTGAAGTGCTCTGTTAGGAAAGTATGGAACAATAAGATCTGTAATATAAGATGGAGCTGGGTTGTTGAGAGCTTTGTATGTTAGAAGTAAGATTGTGAATTATATTCTGAATTTGAGCGGAATCCAATGGAGAGAAGCTAAAACTGGAGAGATATGATCTGGAGAGATAAGATACAACCTCTTGTTAAAACTCTGGCAGCAGCATTTTGGATCAACCAAATATATTTTAAAGAAATTTTTGGATACCCAGATAATAAACAATTGCAATAGTCCAGACTAGATGTGATAAATGAACAAACCAGTTTTTCTGCATCATTTTTGGAAAATATGTTTCTAATTTTTGTGATATTACCCAGGTGGAGGAAAGTGATCCTTGTAACTTTTTAAATGTGGGGCTTAAATTACATATCCTGATCAAAAATAACACCAGTTTTTTGTTTTGTTTTTTTGGATTAGAACTGGAGCTAAATTAATGCGACCCAGAGGAAGTGAAAGGCAGCAAAGATTATATATAAGATTTTCAGCAAAAAAAAAACACAACCTCTATATTGTCTGAGTTTAAAAGCTGAGTTTAAATTAATGGTTATTCCTGTGTTTATGTCTTCAAGACATGCTTGTAATCTAAGTAACTCATTGGATTCATTGGGTTTCATGGATAAATATGAGTATCATCAGCATAACAATGAAAATTTATCACATGCTGATAAATAAATGTACCTAATGTACACATAAATTAAAGAGTATTGGACCAAGCACTGAACCCTGAGGAACTCCATCACTAACTTTGATGTATGAAGAAGATTCATTATTTACATTTACAAACTGGCATCTATTGAACAAATATGATTTAAACCATTTTAGAGGTGCTCCTGTAATCCCAAAATCATATTCAAGTCTCTGTAGTAAAATATTGTGATCAACTGTATCAAATGCAGCGCTGAGGTCTAACAGGACCAGTGTAGACACGTCTATTTCTGAGGCCATGAGAATATCATTAGTAACCTTCATCAGTGCTATTTCTGTGCTATGATGAGCTCTAATCTAAACCATGACTGAAACTCCTCAAACAGATTATTTCTGACAGTGACAATGTGAGCATTGCAAAGCATGCCGTGTAGAAATTATGTGTGCAATGTTTCTGACTTTTTACAATGTTTGAGTGTTAAAATGTTTTTTTTTTTTTTTCATGTTATTTTCCTGTTCTGGTTTGGTTTGGCAATTATGTTAAAGTCTCTATTATTGGCTGTAAACTGACACCAAGAGTCAGACTGTTTGAAGGAGGTTTGAGGGGGAAAAGCACTGTGAGGGTGGTGATGTCACCAGGTGGCACTTAGCTTCGCTTTGCATAACATAGCATAGCTTCATATAAACACTATTTTCCTGTACATTTGGAATGTGGTAAGCTGTCTTTAAAAATTTGCAAACATGAATTTACCAGATTTAAAGTTTAAAGTTTTCGAATTTAGCAAAAATGTTAATCCGCTAAATGAAAAGTTAGTTCTGCTATTTGCAGATTAGCAGAACCGTGCCCACCACTGCAGGTAGAATTCATTGCAGCCTGCTCTGGCCCCTGGAAAGCATTTGACTATGGTCAGTGGAGTCCCTAGTTCCATGTTTTGGACTATGTAACTGTCAATTACCAGGATCTGCTTCTCAGCAGGTGTGTCACAGAGTGAGGAAAATCGATTTAAAACATGAATGGGTCAGTGGTGAACTGAGGGCTTACCATTAGCATTATGATTACACCAACTGGCCTAGAGTCCAGGCTATTTGGGGTCTGCTGGAGGACCGCTAGCTGGAGCTATACTCAGTGGTTCCATGCTGCCTAAAGCCTGGTATCCACAGGTCTGGTTCTTGTTGTAGCCTGTTGTGTCCGGTTCTAGTGGGACCTCTATTTTTGTGTCTCCACTTTGCCTATAGTTCCCGTTTAGTGGGCGGATTGTTCACCTCTAGTGGGCGGATTATTAATATCAAAGCACCTTACCAGCTGGTGGCGGTAGTGCTACATTAAGCTCTTTTCTAAGCACCACTAACATGTATTAGAAGAAGAGCTGGAAAACAACACACAACCAAAATGGATGACCTCGATGAACTTGAAGCAGAATCAGCCGTACAGCCCGTCCTGGTCTCTGTCCCACAAGATGGAGAGCAGGGCCGAGGTGTCAGAGATGCTCTGATGGAGTACCTCATGAGCTGTAACTTATCCTAATTCCACCCCTTAATCTTTTTTACCTCCCCAGCCTTCCTTAGATACAAGTGAACGTTAAAGTGTTGATTTGAAAATAAACATGGATTAATAATTATTCTTGTTTTTTTAATGTACAGACATGCCTTATTACCAGGTTCGTGTAAAAATGGCAAAACAAACACTGCTGCTGTGCTTCTATCACACATGCTGCGTTTTTTTAGTGGCTGTAGTTTTAGAAAAACTGTATACTCTTTAATTTTTGTTTTTAACAAAGAACCAAAACCTACAACAAGAACTTTATATTTGTTTATGCATATATACATTAATCTATTTTAATATTTATATATATAT
>NC_056498.1:14624883-14657022 GCF_014905685.2 Nematolebias whitei
TATATATATATATATATATATATATATATATATATATATATTTTACGTACATTACATAATAACCTACATTTGATTTGATATTTAACAACTCTTTCAGAGCTTATGCTTACCACGCAGCTCTTTAAATTAAGCTGTCGCAAATTATCTTCATGATTGAAGTGCTGTTAAGTAATATTAAGTTAGTGCTCCTTTGTACCACAGTGAAAGTCGTGGAGAGAATTTTTGACCTTGGGCGAAAAAGACACAGAAGCTGCTGGATCCACAAGATGGACATCATGGCTGAGGTGTTTGACATGCAATAACTGAAAACCTCCTGAATGAGGATGATTGTAAACGTAGATTACACAAGTCCTACACCTTTTTAACTCCACTGCAATGTTCATTGACAACACATGGACATTCTGTATTATGGTTACGTTTTTCAGTACTCATTACAGATAAAACCGAAAAAATACATAAATAAAAATACTCGACTTTATTTGTAACTGAAGATGTATCACTTTTCATCCGAGTCTCTTTCTCAATTTAATGAAACGAGGAGTGTGATTCAAGTTATAAAGCTGTGGTGTGCCATAAGCTTGTATTATGGAGACTGGTGCATGCAGATCAATCTCCAGCAAGTTTACAGAACACCACAGCTTTATAACTTTAATCCCATATTCCTTTTTTCATTGAATTGTGAGTGCTCCTCGGATGATTAGCGAAACGTCTTCAGTTTTTAAAAAAGTCCTGTGGTTTTGTTTTTATCTGTTTTGGGGGGGGGGATTTGCCGTGTCAAGGATAACTGAGAATCTTCACCAGCATTGTTACAGGTAAAAAACAATTACTTCACTTATCTACACTATTGACGTAAAAAAACACTGTAAGCACTTCACTTTTGATGATCAGATGGAAGCTCAAGACTTGAAAATGTTTCTTTTATTAGAAATAAAGACCTGTACAAAAAAATAATTATACACTAATTATATATGCAACCTTAACAAGCTACATGTTTGGCTATTTGTGGGCTTACCTTGCAGGATCTACATTTCTATAGATCAACTATGATCTACTCTAAATATTTTTAAACATGTCTGTTTGCCATGGAACGGGCAATGGATTCCAGCACCCCAAGGAGTGCCTGATTGAAAGCAGCACTCTGTTCAGCCTCCTGCCTTCGCTGTGCTGCTTCCTCTCTGTGAAGATCTGCTTCCTCTCTCCTCAAGGCCATCTCCTCCCTCCTAATTGCCTTCTCCTGCTTCCTCGCTGCTGCAGCTTGGCGTTGCCTCTCCGCAGCTTCTTCTTGCCTTGCCTTTTTGGCATCCTCACAAATAAAATGGAAGTGTTCCTCTCTCTGCTTCTGGTTCATCTCCTCTTGTTCAGTATGTGCAGAAACAAAGCTCTCTGCTGCACTTGTTGATCTGCGCTTTCTATGGCCTAGGAATAACACACAAGAAAATGGCTGTTAGATGATGAAGTACAGGTAGAGTTTTTAAATAAATTATTTACATTAAAGTTCCTGCTAATTTCAAAAGGTGTTTGTTCACAAGATCAGAAATGATTCTGTTCATAAAGCAGTCTAGTACTTTAATGATAGTAAGCAGGTGGGCATAAATAAACTATATGTAGTCATTTACAACGGTTTGTGCTAATTTAGAAAAAGAACAGAGCATCGTTAATCTGAACAAAAATCACTACACCCTGTATAATTTCAATAATAAACTTCATAAATGAAAGTTTAAGTAATAAATGAATAACTAAATTTAACATTTATACATTACAACTGAATAAACAAGTAGTTTGAATACATGCAAGGTGTTTTACAACAAAAACAAAACAACATTCATATCGACATGATCAATGTGATGTTAAACACGATTGTTGCTTCTTCTTACCTAGTAACGGGTACTGTTTGGTGCCGCTCTGTTGCGTGTTGCCTGGTGGCGTGGATGTGCCCGGTGGCGTAGATGTGCCCGGTGGCGTGGATGTACTCGGAGCTGGTGTGGTCGGGAAGGGTCAGAAGCGGGGAGGATTGGACAGTCAAAAGCAGAATCTGGCGAACCTTCATCTTCAGTGGGACTTTCTGCATCAAAATAAGAGTGGAAAAACAGCAACAGAGTACAGTTAGCAATGATGCTAACTAATGACGACGTAACCGTGTCAGCCTCGTTTGCTCAGAGTACTTTCAGAAAACGCAAAGAAACGGTTGCATAAGGAAAAGGAAATATGCTTAAAGTAAATAAAATACACTCACCATCAGCTTCCAGAAGAGCAGTGGCCGTGTCAAGGCCACTCTCCCTCCCTTTGTTGGCTGGGCGTTTGCCGTAAATGGCATCCATTTGTACAAAACACTTCCAGTTTCTTCTGTTTGCTCCACTCCTACCGTTGTGGTCCTTAATCGTTTTGTAATCGCTTTTTAGTTTTTTAAGCTTTAATTTGCTTTGGTGTGCGATGGAAGCCCTGCACCGCCATCTGCGCAGACACCTCTTGAAAAATCTTTTCATTTCGTTTCGTTCCATCTAGCTCGTTCTGCACTTGTTCGTTGGCCAGCAAACACAGAAATGCCTGAACTTCAGCATTCGACCACGGTTGTGCCATGATTATTTGTTTTACCTTATAAAATATTCCAAAATAAGCTCCTCCGATTTCTTGTTGTCTGTTATGCGGGTGAAAAAGAAAATGGTGGATTGTGATTTCCGGTGGAAGACTGAATCTCCGCCCTCCACCAATGAATACGCCCCCTGACCAATCAGTGACCTACAGTGCGCTGATGTCACATCTAGACCCTACAAGAACCAGACCTGGGACCTCAGAGATTTAGGTCCCAAAAATGGGGTGGGTTCCACCGTTAAAGGCATTGTTGATAAAACACGCAATCGGCCACAACTAGTTACATAGGAGTACCAAAAAGCCCCGTGGATAAGGGGCTTAAGAGGACCTGGCTAGCTAATTGTTTTTCACCAGCGTGGAGCCAAGCTCCCAATTCAATTATGGCACCTGGAATTCCCAAGTGGTTTCCCATCCAAGTACTAACCAGATCCGACCCTGCTTAGCTTCTGAGATCAGACAAGATCAGACGTGTTCAAAGTGATATGCCCGTAAACTTTCCACTATTGTCATGACCCACTCTGGTAATTTTCAGAACGTGGGAAGATGCAACTATGTGTATCATGTCTGTGCAAGGTTCTTTCCACAATCTTATCATGAGCTCAGCTGTAACCTAAGCATGGAGTCAATGTGGCACATCCTGCCTTTAATTTTCCAACATCAAACCACATTGATACACTGCCACCCTAAAGTTAAACCCCCACAACCTGGCAAAAAATATTTTGGACAAACCCAAAACCATTGGTGAATTAATAAAAAGCTCACTGTGCACACGTTATGACCCCACCAAAACCCTTCAATAACATCAACATTCTGGGTATATATATATATATATATATATATATATATATATATATGTGTGTGTGTGTATATAATTTGTATGTTGATGCAGTGTTGTTCAATGTGAACGAGGTTATTACTTTTGTAACTATTGAGGAGTGCTAAAATACTAGACACTAAACTTCAAGTCTCTCGTGAGACTTAATGTCCTTAGAATTCTTAACTAACACAGTGGTAAAGTTTTCTGTGATCTTGGTTTGATTTGGAGCAGGGGTATGTGGCAGAAACAGTTGAAACAATTGCACCGTGCTTGTGTCTTATCGTTGCTATATACTCAAGTTCAAGTATAACAAAGGGGAGTGGTGGCACAGAGAATAGAGAAGGTGGGCCTGTGATCAGGAGGTTGCCGGTTCAACTCCCGGTACCGTCAACATCAAAATGTGGGCGGGAAAGGTGAAGCGCCCACACCTGCCCCCACCCTCATTTGCCCCACTCTGGACCCCTGAGCAAGGCCCTTAACCCCCACCCCAGGCGCCCTAGGTGGCAGCTCTCTGCTCCACACAGAGGGCTGTGGTAGCTCGGCGGTCTGTGGTTGTATCAGGAAGGACTTCCGGTGTAAAAACAATTGTCAAGTCTTCTTACGACTTAGTTTGCTGTGGTGATCCCTGTTGAAGAGAGCAGCTGAAAGAAGAAAAAATAATTTCCCTTCAGATATTGTTTTTGTCTAATTTAGGATTAATTAGTTAGTTCAATTTGCATGTAGTTTACAAAACTACATATATAACATTTCTCTAAGGATTAATAAAAATTGCAATGTGTGCATCCACTGCATTTAACAAAAACAAAAACTAAGACAAAAGTGAAGAGAAAAAACACTCAATTTAGTGGCAGATGATAATGAACTATAATTTTCAATGGAAAAAAGCTAGAGTATTTACGCAATATATATATATATTATTATATCAGCATGGCTGAAAGGATAGCACCTAATCTCTGCCCAAGGGCCAAGAGGGTAATAAAGTGTTTATGTGAGATTGTGAATGTCCACATGTGTGTAATCAATTTAAAATTCAACCCTTGCAGGTCTACCAACCTATAATACCCCCTTAAATAAATCTGGTCATGCAGAGACATTGCAGTCAGATGAAAAGTGGTGGTGTGAAGGGCATGAAAAATCTGGTTTTATTCTGACATAAAATAAAGAAAGAAATCTCTCCCCTAGAAAAAAGAAACACCATTTCAAAAGCTTAAACTTATGTGGGAAGCATTGTGAAACACGTCAACATGAACAAGGCTGCCTGTGTTTGTGGAGGCTGAAGGCTGTCTGTTTGGGACATATGCCCAGACATGGGAGCTCTTCCTGGGGCAAGGCACACACACACACATGGTCCTCCCACTTCCTCTACTTCACTCCCCTTCCTTCTGTGCCCAGAAAGACAGAGAATCAAACAAGGGAAAGAGCAACCAGGCATGCAAAACCAATCTGTTCAGCCTACTGCTCATCACATGTGGCAAGGACAAGGTTAAATGGTATGCAAGAATAAAGGAAACAACGTTGAAGGATTCTCTGAGAGATGAGGAACTGTGCCCCTTTTCGGACCCAGGACTGTTGGCTGACCACAGGCATAGGACTTGAGAAATGGAGGTGTTCAACTGATGGATGAGCCATGTGTTCAGAGAAAGCCAACATAGAGTGTATCTGTCATTGGGGAGATGGATGGGCAGGAAAGCATGAGTGTACACTGTATATTCATTGGCAGATACACACAAGCCAGCAGACACTCACAAAAGATCCACCACGTTTTTATTGTTTTCCAAGAGACAGTGATACACAAACAAACACACATTGACACCAGTACCAAGTGACACACTTCCTTTTAACACCTTAACATTTTTTCAATTAGTATTTATTTCCCGCAACGCTCTTTTTATTATCGCCCATGTCAAAACCAAAACAACAATGCTTTTGCCCTGTGTGTTTGCATATGAGCTTCTCTGTGTTCTTTTGCACCACCGAACACATATTTTATTTATTTACTTGTATTTAGACGATAATCTTATCGAGACAGGCAGTCTCATTGACAAGACACAGACACATAAAACCAGTTACATGGAATAAAACAACAATCATAAAACATGGCAAGGTTAAAAGGGAGCAGAGTATAACAAAACAAAAGAATAAGACACGGTCTGAATCAATGTTTTCTTTTTCTTTTTCTTTCTTTTATTTTAAGATAACATTTTCAAAATTTTAAACGTTTTTACATGACAATCAAACTCTGATTAATGAAAATCCCTTACACAAGGGGGGAAATAAATAAATGAACAGACCAACAACAAAAACAATAATAAACTAAACTAAAATATAAAACAAAATAACAGTGCCATCGTATGTAACAAATAAAGCAAGGCACCTCTGCATCACGGCTAGCAACCGCAAGTACTCGTCTGTGTGGGTGGGTTTGTGGTACACCTCAGTTTACAAATGTCCTCCATCAGAGAAAAATACCTCACAGTCCAAGAAAGCCAACTTGCCATCTTTTGTATCTTCTTTTGTGAACTTTATATATTTATCCACAGAGTTGATGTGATCAGCTGGACTTCCTGAGATTTAATTTTAACCCAGGTGTCATCAACAAACCTGAACCAAAGACTCGGTGGTGTCCCTAAAAAGGACACCAAGGCTCTCTTTTCTACATCCTCCAGGTACAGGTTGGCAACAATAGGAGAAACTAGAGACCCATATGACAGTGAGAAAACTGAAGGAATATAAGGAGATGTGATGTAGTGCAAAGAGGGATGTAGCTAAGGCAAAGCAGAAGGCGCATGACGAGTTGTATGGGAAGCTGGACATTAAAGAGGGGGAGAAGGACTTGTACCGATTGGCAAGACTGAGGAATCAGGCTGGAAAGGATGTGCAGCAGGCGAGGCGTATTAAAGGTATGAACGGTAATGTTCTAACAAGTGAGGAGAGTGTTACAGGAAAATGGAAGGAGTACTTTGAAGAGCTAATGAATGAAGAGAATGAAGAGAATGAAAAAGAAAGAAGAGTAGAGGTCATAGAAACTGTGGACCAGGTAGTGGGAAAGATTAGTGAGGGAGAAGTCCGGAAAGCTCTGAAAAGAACAAATGAGGGGAAGACAGTAGGACCTGATGACATATCACTGAAGGTTTGGAAATTTCTTGGAGAAATGGCAGTGAAGTTTTTGACTCAAATATTCAATGGCATATTTGAGGGTGAGAAAATGCCTGAGGAATGGAGAAGAAGTGTGCTGGTGCCCATTTTTAAGAATAAGGTACAATGTACAAAGTTATAGCAACTACATGGGAATTAAGTTGATGAGTCACACAGTGAGAGAGAGATGGAGAGAGTTGTGGAAGCAAGACGTAGACGAGAGGTGACCATTTGTGAGCAGCAGTATGGTTTCATGCCAAGAAAGAGCAAGCTTCCGATCACAGGCGCACCTTCTCTAGCCTCTCTACGCCACCACTCCCCTCCAAGGGTGGTGGCGTAGAGGTGTGTGTTTACCATTTATTTTTTAATATTCAACTTAAAGTCAGTTTGATTTGAATGATAAAAGCTCCTTTTTATATGCATAGTGAATATTGTCTTCAAGTGTAAAACAAGCAGTGCTGTGTAAAATTACTGGTTTGCACATGTGAACTACTCCCTCATGTGTGGGTGAAGGCTGGAGAGCATGAGTGAGCACAGCTGAACATGTTCTATATAGCCAACTTGTCACCTTTCTGGGGGGATTAATGGCTGAATATTGCTGACGCAGCTGCTGGTTAAAATACAGTAGTGATCATTTACAGCAGGATGCTAACCTCTCTGTGGCTGTCTGAGAGGACCACCCCCCCACCCCCCACCCCCCATCGCCCCCAGCCATTTGGATGCTGGAGCAGCTCTATTTCTATAGAGAAGCTGTCATATCTGATAGAGTTTGGAAATGATGTCTCAGTTATTCTTTTAGACATTTTTTGTGTAATCTAACTTCCGTCTTTTGCAGCTTCTCCTTTTTGTGGCTAATTTACAATATGGCTCAATATGCTTTGTTCAGTTTAATCAATTTAATCAATCTTTTTATGTTGGATTGATCATTTCTTCAGTGTGGGATAAATAAAGTTATTCATTTTTATCTTATAAATTAATTATTCATAAAACGTTGCAGAAATATAAAGTCATTACAACGCATACAGCTTTTGAATATTTTTGGCCAATAGTTCAGTTTTTAATCAGATATATATAAAACATCAACATTAAAATGGAGACAAAATTATATCTTCTAATGTTTTATCCTCTGAGTACATTATTCACTGTCACATTAGGCCTGTCATGATCCTTTTCTTTTGGGTTATTGTTTAGTATTTCTGTGATTCTGGTGTTTTGTTTTACTTTATTTCCAACTTCCCCAGAGTTTTCCCCGTCATGTGGTTCAGCCCATGCCCCACCCACTCTCACTTGACTCTTAGTGTCTCCCCCAGGTGTTGCCATTTTTTCCTCATTAGTTTCTCTTTAAAGCTTGTGTTCTTTATCTCATTTGTGTCCATGCATTGTGCTTGTAAACTATTTATGGGTTTCTCCCTCGACTTATATTGAGTTTTTGAATCTTTCAGAGAGTATTTTTGCTTCCACCTCAGCCCCTTGTTTTTGCTTTTGTTAATAAATGACTTTAATTTTTACCCCTGAGCCTTTTGAGTTTTGTCTGCACCCTGGGTTCAGCTCCTCACTAAACATGACAATACCATGAAATTAAGAACATATGAATATGAAACATATAAAAATAATTTGTGTAAACCGACGCAAATGGATATAGAAAAACAA
Source organism: Nematolebias whitei (assembly GCF_014905685.2). Taxonomy (NCBI): domain Eukaryota; kingdom Metazoa; phylum Chordata; class Actinopteri; order Cyprinodontiformes; family Rivulidae; genus Nematolebias; species Nematolebias whitei. The sequence goes on from NC_056498.1 coordinate 14,633,075, forward strand.
ACGTGGAAGTATTTTTGAGCTAGTCCTAATCTTTCCTTTTTGTTTTTGTGTCTTTGCAGGTTACCTGTATGTTACCTGTCTCATCCAGAACTGCTCGAATAAAATGGTGACTGCTCAGTTTCTTGGGAAAATTGATCACAACTTTCTGGTGGTCCAAGATGACTACATATTTGTGAAGGTAAATGTCACTACAAGAGGGCAGGTCCAGAGATTTGTGTTGGAATATACAACAATTGTCTTTAACAAAAAAAACAAAAGGGAAATGCCTTTACTGTATCTGTAAATTTTTGTGTAAACCCTTGAAGCACGGCTTCCAGATGCCCTCGACAACTCTGTGGCTACTTTGAGAGTAAAGTTGTTGCACACATTTTTCACTGTTTAAAATTCAGTGACATGAGAGTGAGGCGCTGCGACTCATCCATAGAAATTAGGAACCCTCAGGATTATTTCAAGACATTTTGAGAAATCCTTTCAGAATGCTGTTTGCATTTTGTTGCCAGCAGTTGCTGCCCAGTTATATACAGGCTTGATATTTAATGGTCCTGTAGACATGAAAAATGATGAAAACTGTCCCGCAACAAATCAGTTTCTTTACTCAGTTTTTTTTTTTTTTTTTTTGTCTCAAGACCATTCATCTTTTAGTGTAAGTGCAAAGAATAATATACAAAATAGAAAATAATAATAAGCAGTGGTGGGCACAGCTAACCAAAAAATTAGCTTTGTTAACTTCTAGTTTGCTAACAAAAATAAATTAGTTTTGCTAATGCAAACTACACAGATTAAAAAAACTAGCAGATGCTAAAGCGCTAACTTTTATCATACACTTCTGTCGCTGACACCAAGACTGTCTGTAATGTGGCATTGTTGTAAGTGAACACAACTTAAAACGGTTTGTAAATCACAAGTAAAACCTCCATGTCTCAAACCAGCCGATCAAAGCAGATGGCCGCTTGTCCTCAGCCTGGTTCTGCTGGAGGTTTCTCCCTGTTTAAAGGGAGTTTTTTCTTTCCACTGTTGCCACTGTGCTTGCTCAGGATGGGAGACTGCAACAAAGCCAAGATTCAACTTTTCTGCTGGATTCCTTAGATAGAGAACTTTACTAATTGGCTTTAATGTGAATGTTCCTGTAAAGTGCCCTGAGACAACTTTGTTGTGATTTGACGCTTTATAAATAAACTGAATTGAATTGAATTGAAAATGTCCTGTTCAGAGGTGAGCTTTCAGAAATGAATCCAGTCCACACGACTAAAGAGGCAGAGCAGAGTGATGCATTCAATGTGTGTGGGACGTCTCCCTTGTGTCATTTACTTTAATGAATTAACACTTTTATAAACTAACTACAAAGTTGCTGTGCATCATCAATGTTCTCTCTGTAATAAATCTGTTTGTATTAAAGTCAAGATGTGTGAAATGTGTGAGAGAGTCACGTCCCAGAGACAGTGTGAACATTGCAAAGCACACTAGGAATAATATGTGCAATGTTTCTGACTGTTTAAAGTGTTTCTGAGTGTAAAAATGCATTTTTCGTGTTAATTTCCTCCTCTGGATTGGTTTGGCCTTTATGTTAAAGTCACTGTTATTGGCTGTAAACTGACAATATGAGTTAGAGACTGTTTGTGGTAGATATGAGGAGGGAAAAAAGCACCTGCAAGGATGGTGACATAACCAGGTGGGGCTTACCTATGCTTATCTGCATAGAATTGCTCCATGTAAGTCACAATTCTCTTGTGTACTTTTAGTATGAAGAACTGTCAAATAACTTCAGCAGACTTGAATTTGCTGGATTTAAATTTAGAGAAAGGTAATTTCGCTAAAGTTATTCAAAGTTACCAAAAACGCTAATCCACTAAACAGAATATTATCTGCTATTAGTGGATTACTGGGACCATGCCCACCATTGACAATAAAGAATAAAGATGGATTTGTAACTTGGACTTGTCGTGATAATGTTTGATCATACTGCTATTTCCAGGTCAGTTTTACTTTAGAGAATGTTTAAGCAACAGGAGGTACAATATAGTTGTGTCACATTAAACACCCCCAAAGTAGTGAGATGCCAAAGTTTAAAATTACATACAGGTACAGATCAGAAAATTAGAATATCTTAGAAGTTCTTTCTGTTTTTTTTTTTTTTGTCAATTATTTCAGAAAGTGAAACTCATTACATAGATTCATTACACATAAAGCGACACATTTCAAGCCTTTTTTTTCTTGTCATTTTGATGACTATGACTTACAGGAAATTAAAAAACAAAACTCAGACTCTCAGGAAATTAGAATATTGTGAAAAAGTTCAATATTGGAAACTCCTGTTGTCAGACCCCAATTAGCAAATTATCTGAAAACACCTGCAAAGATTTACTGAGCCTTTAAATGGTCTTTTATTCTGGGTCAGAAGGCCACACAATCATGGGGAAGACTGCTGATATGACAGATGTCCAGAAGACATTGACACCCTCCTTAGGGATGAACAACCACAGAAGGTTAATTAAAGAAGCTGTTTGTTCACAGAATTCTGTATCCAAGCACATTCATAGAAAGTTAAGTGGAAGGAGAAAGTGTGGTAGGAAAAGGCGCACCAGCTACATGGATAACTGCAGCCTTGAGAGGACTGTCAAGCAAAATCCATTCAAGAATTTGAGGGAACTTCATGAGAAGTGTACTGACGCTGGAGTCAGCTCATCTATGCACAGAAAAACCCTAGACATGAGCTACAAATATCTCATTCCTCAAGTCAAGCCACTCCTGAACCAGAGCCAACATCAGAAGCATCTTATCTGGCTGAGGAGACAAAGGACTGGACTGTTGCTCAGTGGCCCAATGTCCTTTTTTCAGATGAAAGTAAATTTTGAATTTCATCTGAAAATCAAGGTCCCAGAGTCTGGAGGAAGAGAGGAGAGGTCCAGAATCCACGTTGCTTAAAGTCCAGAGTGAAGTTTCCATAGTCAGTGATGGTTTGGGTCCATGTTCTCTGCTGGTGTTGGTCCACTGTGTTTTCTGAAGTCCACAGTCAATGCAGCATCTAGCAGGACAATTTAGAGTTTTCATGCTTCCTTCTGCTGATGAGCTTTATGGAGATACTGATTTCATTTTCCAGCAGGACTTGGCTCCTGCCCACACTGACAAAGGTACCAAAAGCTGGTTCAATGACCATGTTGTTGCTTAACTGGCCAGCAAACTTATATGGTCTGAACCCCATCGAGAATCTATGGGCTATTGTCAAGGGTAAGGTGAGAGACACGAGACCAAATAAAGTAGATTACCTGAAGACCACTATCAAAGCAACATGGGCTTCCATTACACCTCAGCAGCGCCACAGGCTAATCACCTCCATGCCACGCCACGTCAGTGCAGTAATTCATGCAAAAGGAGGCCTAACCAAATATTGAATTAATAGAAAGGAACATACTTTTCAAAAGCCTGGCATTTGTTTTAAAAATATCATTTTTAATCTTATGTAGTACTCTTAATTTTCTAAGACATTTGAGTTTTATTTTTTTATTATCTGTAAGCCATAATCATGAAAATTACAAGAAATAAATGCTTGAAATGTTCCACTTTGTGTAATGATTCTATATGTTTCACTTTCTGGAATGACTGACAAAAAAAATGAACATTTGTTCCATAATATTTTGTTTTTTGAACTGTGCCTGTATCATGTGCATGAGGTTGGATTGATGTGGTGTGACAGGCAAACCTCAACAAAGATTTTTAACATTCTAAATATACTATAATTGTAATCATGTCTTATTTATTTATAATCCTGATTGTGTACTTTAATATCAACTCCACACCAATTAGGTCAGTGAGTGAGTTTAAATTGTTGTCCATGGTTTGTGATAATCTGTAGAAAAATGCCACAAATTCTTCATACTCCTTAAAAATATCTGATTGTTAAAAACAGCATTTGTGCTTAAACATGGAAATTTAACAACCATAGCTTCTTGACATTTACATAATGTTTAAAGTTTTGCAACTATTATCGTGAAATTAAACTGAAACAGCAACGTTTTTTTTTTTTTTTTATTCATTGGTGACAGTGAATTAAAGTTGCATTATGAACAAGACAATTTAGCTGAATTATGTTTGGACTGTTTTTGTCCTGTTGAGCTCTCTGAATTGTCAAAAATAATAGCTTCATCCAAACCATCCACATGTCTGCTAGGTCCATTCCATTCTTTCATTTTAAACCTGTTTCTAGCAAATATGCCTCACAAATTCCCTGGTACAGGTGTATTCGCTGACATTTTGAGTGATCATTGTGTGACAGTGACTCTAAGAGATATTAAACTTCCACCTTTTAAGCCCAGATTAATTAAAAAAAGGGATCTAAAACGTTTTTGTGAACAGTCATTCATCTGGGATATATCCCACTTTGACTGGCATCATGTTCTTTTAACTGATGACGTGAACTCCGCTTGGAACTATTTTCATAATAGTTTCATTTTTTTCGTGAACAAACGTGTTCCTTTTCGTCAGTTCAGAATAAAGGTACGGGACAGACCCTTGTTTACTCCAGAGCTAGCTGACCTCCTGCACAGGAGAGATCATCTTTGGGCTGCAGCGAGAAAATCTGACTCAGACACTGATTAGTTGAGTTTTCAACAGATGAGGAATAAATGCACAACTGCTGTCAAAACAACAAAACTTTATTTCTTATCTCAGACCTCCAAAAATCTAAATGACCCTAACAGATTCTGGAAAACCTTCAAATCTCTCTCAGGCACCCTCCAATCATCTGACCTCCCATCACAACTTCTCAGTAACTCTGTTCCTGTGTCAAATAAGCACGAGATCTAGAACTGTTTCAACAAACATTTTGTTGCTTCTAGTTCTTTATTTGACACAGTAACTAATGGAAGATCAGCCACTTCACTTAATAACCAAACTTCTACAAATCAAATCCCTCCTACAAGTCAATCCTCAGTTAATCACACCTTCTCTTTTTCTCCATTCTTAGGCAGTGAGGCTAATTTTTTATTTTTTTTTATTTTTTTTATTTATTTATTTATTTATTTTTTTTACCCTTTGTTTATCCAGGTAGTCTCATTGAGCCACAAGAACTCATTTTCAAGAGAGACCTGCTTAGGGAGCAGATGGGGGTTAAGGGCCTTGCTCATGGGCCCAGAGTGAGTCGAATGAGGGTGGAGTGTGGGTGCTTAACCTACCCCACCCGCATTTTTGATGTTGTCAGTACCGGGGCTTGAACCGGCGATCTTCCGATCACAGACCCATCTTCTCTAACCTCTGTGCCACCACTCCCCCTAAACTGTTAAAAGGTCTTGATCCTAAAAAATCTTCAGGACCAGATGAACCTCCACCTTATTTCTTAAGGCTGGCTGCTCATATAATTGCAGTCCCTGTGACCCACATCTTCAATCTCTCCATAAGACAAAACTCCATTCCAGATGCTTGGAAAACAGCCTTTGTTCTTCCTTTGCTGAAGGGAGGTGACTCCACGTCACTGAACAACTATCGACCAATCTCTAAACTCTGCATTTTAGCCAAGGTTCTAGAAAAACTGATAAGATGTTAAATGAGTCCAGGTAATTTTTGATTTGAAAGTTTTGAGAGAGAGCTTACCTCTCCATCAATCTGGTTTCAGGAATCAACAAAGCACAACGACTGCTTCACTGAAGGTTCTTAATGACGTTGTTGAAGCACTGGATGCTAAGGATTATTGTGCTGCACTTTTCTTAGACCTGTCTAAAGCTTTTGACACTGTGGATCATAACATCTTGTGCCATAAGCTATCAGAAATTGGTTTCTCAGATCACACCATTGGTTGGTTCTCTAACTCTCTCTCAGACCGGAGGCAATGTGTTCAACATAATGGTACTTCCTCCAGTTATTTAACAGTTAACCATAGGCGTCGCAACCATTATATGTGAAGGGGACAAGTCCCCCCCACATAAAAAAAAAACGTTCATTTGGACACCCACACTTTTACTATAAAACATTAGTTCAGGCGGCGCAGTTTCTCTTTCTTCGTGAACGAATCCATTTCACTTGATTAATAGGAGAATAATCAAACCACTAAAACTGCACTCCAGGTTTTCCTGGTTACCTCCAACTCTCCACCGTCTCCACCTGCCTCTTGTCTCAGCAGAAAACGTGCACAGGTGGAGGAGGTGGAGAACACCGCTGCGGCTGGGCTGCCAGCTCTCGTTTTTTTTTTTCCAACCGGTAAATCAATCCAGTAGGCTTGTCAGCAAATGACCAATCGGAGACCTCAGTTTGTTCTGAAGGTAAACACCCCTTGTCTGCGAAGCTGCTCTGCAGCCGCTCAGGGTGTACACTCGAGTATGAAGTCTCAACCCTCCACGTCCGTACGCACGTACCTCCACTCGGACGGATGTACGCAGTAGTATACTGGGGGCTTTACTCGCGGTCCCTAGAGTTTCCAAAAGCAGAATGGGAGGAAGATCTTTCAGTTCTTATGCTCCTCTCTTGTGGAACCAACTTCCAGTTTCTGTCTGTAAGGCTGACACATTGTCCATTTTAAAAACTGGGTTTAAGACTTTATTTTTGATAAATACTATAATTAGGGCTGGCTTGTTATGCTGCCTTAACCTAAAATTAAACAGTTTTCATTTGATACTGCTTCTATCTTAACATATGATTCTTGGTCTGCCATTGTGTGTCTATTCCTCTCAAACCCAGCCGGTCGAAGCAGATGACTGCTTGTCCTTAGCCTGGTTCTGCTAAAGGTTTCTTCCTCATGAAGGAGTTTTTCCTTTCCACTGTCGCCTTCATGCTTGCTCAAGATGAGAGTTCTGTGACGGAGTTCGACTCAAAGCAGTCTGCTCCTCAGATAAATAATGTTAACTTATTATTTTTATATAATATTTGTTAACATTACACATATACACATATATATATATATATATATATATATATATATATATATATATATATACACACACGTTTCTGTTCAGTGATGAGGCAGCATGGTGGCGCAACTGGTAGAGCTGCTGCCTCTCAGTGAGCAGGTCCTTGGTTCAAACCCCGGTCCAGGGGCCATTGTGGGTGGAGTTTGCATGTTCTCTCCGTGCATGCGTGGGTTTTCTCCGGGTGCTCCGGTTTCCTCCCACAGTCCAAAAACATGCATTTTAGGCGGATTGGTAACTCTAAATTGTCCCTTGGTGTGAGTAGAGAGTGAATGGTTGTTTGTCTCGTTTGTCTCTATATGTCCCTGTGATGGACTTGCGACCCATCCAGGGTGTACCCCGCCCCTCGCACAGTGATTGCTGGGCATGGGCACCAGCGACCCCCGTGACCCAAAATGGAATAAGTGGGTAAAGATATTGGATGGATGGATGGCCCTGAGATGACTTCTGTTTTGACTTGGCGCTATATAAACAAACTGAACTGAACTGAAACCAAATTGAATTGAACAATACAATTTCTCTTATTTTACAGCTGTCCTTCATGCACACAATAATTATAAAAACTTACAGAGCTGCACATGAAGTAATCTCAAGTGACAAAACTAAATGCTTCTTTGAAAGAAAGTTCAAAACTTAAAAAACTTTCAGTTCAACTATTCTCGTCGGATCTGCTGAAATCAGAGCACAGTCAGCTTCACTACTCTCCCAGTTCAAAACTGATGTGTTGAGGCACAGACTGAGGAGGATTTTCTACTAGTCGGTCATTGTTAAAAATTGCATTTTATAAATTCGATATTATAGCCTTTGTGAAGGGACTCTCGACCTGCTCCTGTTCCACGCCCTGCCCGAGAGAGTCAGCATGTTTAGGAGTTAATTAGCTGATTAGGGTGTAACACCATGAGTTTCATATATTGAACCTCTTCATAACAAAATTAAAAGTGTTAGTAACCCCAAAAACACTTAATTTCATTTATCCAGCTGTTCGTCAGAAGTGATTCCTTTTGAAAACTTTGTCAATAGCTCATCCTTCAGGCGTTTATGGTTTGAAAAATCACTTCCATCGCTTTTTCATCTTTGTTCAGTGTGGAAAGAGATTTCTATGCTCAGCTGTCCTTTTCAATCACAAGTCAAGGTTTTAAGCACAGCTCAGTCTGAACTCTGATGACAAAAACTCCTTTTTTTTGTAGCAGCACCATTAGATTTTAAAAGCATCTCTGAAAGGTTAACACTGTTCACCATCCAAAAAAGCATGACAAATGGTGTTTAGGAAGTGGTATATACTTTATATGTCAAGGTACCACTTTGATTGGACATGTTCAGCATCAGTTTATGTCACTGTCAATCACTATTGCTGTCACATTCATAAATCTTCCTCTGCTAAATTGGAGCCTTACCTTCACGTGTGTTTAGGTCATCACCTCGTGAGCTTTCTGTTCATCTTGAGGACAGTATGATTTAGCTGTTTGTGAGATAAATGTCAGTGTCTAATGTAGGGAAGTTTTTTTTTTTCCATTTCTCTTTCTGTTGACTCATCAATGATAAATAATCATTTATCTCCAATTCTACCTTCAGCAAGCTGAACATTTGCAATGTTGGGGGGCTTTTTTGTATAAACATTTGTCTTCTTTTCAGAACAGTCCACTTTTAAAATCCAGGCCTGTGAGTTTTGGTTGGATTATCCCTGTATGAGTTTTTTGTTGGATTTTGTTTTTGACTATGTTCTTTATTTAAAATGTTTGTTTTGAAATTCTTAGTACCTGTTAATACTTACCCTATATTGTGTTTCTGTATTTCATGGTTTCTGATCTTTATAGTCTTCCAGTATCATTTTGCTCTCAGTTTTCTCTCCGGTGTTTTTCCAGTGGGCAGCATGGTGATGCAGTTGGATGAGCTGCTGCCTCTCAGTGAGCAGGTTGCCCCGGGTCAAATTCCGGTCCGGGGGCCTTTCTGGGTGGAGTTTGCATGTTCTCTCCGTGTATGCGTGGGTTTTCTCCAGGTACTCCAGTTTCCTCCCACAGAACAAAAACATACGTTAGGCTGATTGTTAACTCTAAATTGTCCCTAGGTGTGAGTGAGAGAGTGAATGGTTGTTTGTCTCATTTGTCTCTATGGGTGCATTCACACCAGCCCTGTTGTTCCGAACTCTAGCCAGTTTGCCTAGGAAGTCCGGTTTGTTTGTGGAGGTGTGAACTCGCCATCGAACTCTGTCACGGAACAAAAAGGCGAACTCTGGCCCGGGCTAAAACCTAGGTCTCAGTCCGGTAGAAGAAAACTCGAGCGCGGTTCGATTACAGTGTGAATGTAAGCAGAACGGGCACTGCTCCGCAAGCAGTGACTACAAGACTACAGCACAGAGCAAACAAACACGCATTTATCTTACCTTACATGGAGTTGTCAGCGGCCTTGTGTGAAAAACAACATTCTCCATGGTCTTCTGCCTTATCTTCCACTCATGCTGAGTCCGTGGTTGAAAAATGACAAAATAGAAATCCTAAAACCGATAAAACTTGACGCCACTCCTTTTTTGTTTTTATTTCCAGAAGAAGAAGTGTCTTCTTCAGAGGTTTTTGTGTTGTTTCTTTCAGTAGTTCTTGGTGCAGTGCTACCACAGGCGAGTGGGGAACAGGTTGGTTCAACAGGTTGGCTCGACTGCACAGTGCAGTATGAATGCAAACGCACCAGCTCAAATGTAAACAAAATGTTATGAATATTGGTCCCCAACCGAACCGAGTTTACCGTACTATCAAGTGTGGAAACAACCTATGTGTCCTTGTGATGGACTGGAGACTTGTTCAGGGCATACCCCACCTCTCGCACAGTGATAGCTGGACATGGGCACCAGTGACTCCTACAACCCAAAAAGGAAGAAGCGGGTAATGATAATGGATGGATGGATGTTTTTCCAGTCCTACCTGCCTCTCTCACCTGCCAGCCATCAATCAGCAATCAGTTTCAGGTGTTTCCACTTTCTGCTCTCCTTGTTTGCTATAAAGCCAGTCTCATGTAACCACCTCACTGGCAGCTCATATCGATTTATCCATACATGTATGTCTCGGTTCTCCTTGTGCTCTTCTCGTTTTCTTGTGTTCTCTCGAGTTGTAAGTTTTTGCTGCCATGTTGGATTTTTGTTTTGTTTATAAACAAAAAAAACAAAAAAAATTATTTTATCTTAGCTCATCATGTCTGCATACATTTGGATCTAATCCCTCCACCAACCATGACAGAATGAGCTGCCCAGCAACATAACCCAGTGACAAAATTGCCCTGGTTGAGTTCTTGGCCCGTCAAGCAGACAAGACTGCACAGAGGGAAAGGATGGCGAGGGAAAACAAGCCACTGGTGGTCCAGTGTAGCAGTTTTAAAGATCAGAGTGTCATCACCAATATACCAGCCTCAAAACCATCGCCCGGAGTTGGAAATTCTTCCCTTGACTTTTGTGGTGGAAGAAGAGGAGAGGAGATCTCTTCTCTGGAGTACATCTCTCTGGCCATTAAACCTTTGTCAGCCAGGAAGAGTACTCTGGTACAGCCAAGTTCTTCCTCGCCTCCAGCCCTCTCCACTCGACAGTGCTCCACAACTCACCAACATTCTTCCTTTCTCGTGAGTGATGCCACATTTGCAGAGCCAACCCTTTTGTACTCTGCCACACTCCTGAACCTTGCCATTTTGCGGTACTCTGCTCACCTTCAGAATTCTCCAAGTGGTTGTCAGCAGCAACTCCAGGGCTGGCCCTAGACATTCCATGGCCAGTCCCAGAATCTCAAGGGCCAGACTCTTCTGAGTCTCCAAGGGGCCCATCCCCAGTGTCTCAAAGGGTTCCAGCACCTGAGACTTCAGGGCCCCACAACCATTAATCTTGGTCACCATCTGTTCCTGGGTCACATCGTCACCTTTGAAAAAATGAGGTACATCTGCTTGCCTTAGGCTCCATGGCTCTTGCTCTATCATTATACTTCTCTCTGCATTGCTCTTGAGAAGGATGAGGACTATGTTCTTCAACTAGCCACCTCCCAAGAGTCCTCTGCTGCAGCATCTGAAGTGTCCTTTGCTTCAGCATCTGAAGTGTCCTTTGCTTCAGCCTCATCATCTGCTGCTGCCTACTCTAACTGTGCAGCAGGATGTTTTGTCTGCTGTGGCTCATACTGATTTTAATATGGTCTAGGAAGACTCCTGTCTTACTCTGCTCTGGACAGTTTCCAGGCAGTCCAACTGAACTCTGCCTGTGGTTTGGACAGTCTCCGGGCCATCCTCCTGAACTCGGCACAGTCCCTAGGCTGTCCTCTTGAACTGTGCCTATGGTCTGGGTGAGTTCTGGGTCATCCACCCAAACTCTGTCCATGGGCTGGATGGTCTCCAAGCTGTCCTCCTGAACTCTTGTTCTCAGTGTGAACGTGCCCGGGGTCATCCTTTGGTTTTTTGTGTTTAATTGGTTATTTTGTTCCCAGGAATAGGCCTGTCCATTTTTGATTTATTGAGCCTTGTGTTTTTCTTCTTTAAGTCCTCTGTCCTGTAGCAGTTCCAAGTGTTTCCACCTTCCTCTCTCACTCAGTTTGCCATATAGCCAGTTTCTTGTCACTACATCACTGGTAGCTCTTTGTATTGGTTTAAAAATATGTCTACGTCCTCCTTCTGCTCTTTTTTTTAAATAAACAAATTATTATTTTACTTGAGTAGCTCGTGTCTGCCTGCATCTGGGTCCAATCCCTCCATCGACTTTGGCAGGATTCAACATTTTATTCTTTCTCTGTCTTCCACAAAATGTAATTTCTTCTCCACTTTGTACAGGTTTGTTTTGTCAGTGTATTCAAAAGTTTTCATTTTGAATAGTGTTGTAAAAAAAAAAAAAATTATGATGAAATATTTAATGAATGTCACCATTTTGCTTGTTTTTCACTTTTTTAGGTCACCACAGGAAATCGCACAAAACATTATGTGTCCTATCGGCGCAATGAGTTTGTCCTGATGAGGTTTCCCAAGTATGCCTTGCCCAAGGTAAAGAATACTTTAACTGAACTGCTCTTTAGTACCATTGTCAGTCTAAGAATGACATGAGTAGTATTTCTGAGTGCATCAAAACACCAGTTTGTGTGTATCAATATTTTTCTCCATGAAAACATTTTTTTGGCTAGACATTTGTGTTAGTATGCCAACACCCAACTTTCAATGTAAGTGCACAACTTCCTTTCATCTTTCAACTCTGAACAACTGTTATAAGGCTATCAAGACCTGGAAACCAAAACACTTTTGGTTATTCTATCTTCATTGGCTCACAGGCAACAAAACCTATTACTTAACAATGTCTTTTTTGATGACTGACTAATTAGTTTTGGTGGCATATTTACCAGGACATTTACCAGAGAGCAACCAAGTTCTTTTTGTTGTCTTTTTGGTTGTGTTTTACAATTAACATTTCCGATGGATGACTTTCAAGTCAACCTCTCTAAAAATCTCTAAAATTTCTCATCCAGCCATCCATCAACCCATCAACCCTTTCCATCCCATCCCATTCAATTCAATCCATTCCATTTCATCCCAATCTTTCAATTATATCCCACTTGTTCCAGAGTCAGGTTGTCAGAGCATCAGCTTAAGAAGGGAGGCCCAGACATCTATTTTCCTATCATGCTCCTCAAGCTCTATGGGAGGACTCAGAGGTCTTCCCAGGGCAACTCAACTTCTCATTTTATCTCTAAAGGAGAGTCCAGCTACCCTGCGGAAAACAAATCATTTTAACCAACTGCATCTGCAAACTTGTTCTTTCAGTCACTACCTGAAGTTTGTGACCATAGGTGAGGGTAGAAACGTAGACTGACCGGTAAACAGAGAATTAAAAAAACTTTCAATACAAAAAAAAAAAAACAGAGAGGTGAACAGAGAGCTTTGTCTTAAAACTCTTTGCCCTCTTGACCACAATGGACTGGCCCAGAGTCCACAATACTGCAGAAGCTGCACTGATCACAATGGGATGTGAACTACTCCATTGAGAGCTGAAGATCACAGCACAATGACGCCATTTGTGCAACGTCATCCACAAATGGCAGAGAAGGAACCCTGAGGCCACCAAACTGGAAACCCTCCACCCCTTGGCTGCACCAAGAAATTATTTCCATAAAAGTTATGAACGGAATTGTTGACAATGGGAAGCCCTGGCAGAGTCCAACTCCCATCATGAAGGGGTCCGACTTACTAGCGGCAATGCATACCAAACTCTTGCACCACTTATATAGGGACCGAACAGCCCCATAGCAACGGGCCCCCAATCCCATACTCACGGAGCACCCCCACAGTGTACTTTGAGGAACACGATTGAAAGCCCTTCTCCAAGTCCACAAAACACATGTAGACTGGATGGGTAAACTCCCATGACCCCTCGATGGCCCTAGTGAGGGTAAAGAGCTGGTCCAGTGTTCCATGGCCAGGATGGAACCCGCATTGTTCCTCCTGGATCTGAGTTTCGACCATTGATCGGACTCACTTCTCCAGTACCCATAAATAGACCTACCAGGGAATCTAAGGAGAGTGATACCCATGTAATTGGAGCACAGGTAAAGTAAATAAAATATATTTTATCACTATTTGCAACAGAATAGATGAACTTTGCCTCATAAACCAAGACTTTCTATAAAATCTAGTTCAGAAAGGCACATCTACTGCACTGCTGAAAACTTGATTCCCCATTGAGCGGTTCAAGATTTTAAAAGCAAAATTGCACATCCATCACTCCAAGGTTTTAAACTTGCAAGCTAGAAATCCATTTTCCCACATTTTTTTTAATCACTTTGTTGCCAAGTGTCAGTGTTGTTCTTACTCTAAAAAAAACAAACCTTGGTACCAGGTGAGTACACGATACACCTCATAAAATATTCACAACTTTGCATTGATCTGTTCCGTGTCTCGTGTCACTGAGATAGGCAAAGACGATAAATGAGGTTGTCTTAAAGACAAGGTCAGGCAGGAACATTTGCTGACAGCCTCAGCGGCGCAAGGGCCCCACTTTAATGCAACACCAGCCAGAGTGCAATTGAACTATGTGGATTAAATCCAGAGCCCAGGGAGATGTTTCATGATTATAAATTCAGCTTCAAAAAATAGGAAACAATTTTTTATAACAATCACTGAAATTGACAATCTGTCAGGAAAGACTTCTAGGAAATAGTAGCACACACACACACATAGTTACTCTTGTTTGGCTTCAGCCCCCTACACAGACTGATATTATGTCTCAGTTGTTGACTGCAGCACTCAGATGTCCTTACAAAAGGTGAGTGTCAAAGTGATTAAATTGCACACACACATTTTTTTTTATCCAGCACATGGACAAAAAATGGAATGAATTTGATTAGGTATGGTAAGAAGGCAGTTTAAGCGTTGTGTGTTGGGTTAAAATCTGCCCTAGTTGCTCTCTGTGCTTCGTCTCTCCTCTCTGCACATGTGCCCTCCTGCTTGGGTGAGCAGGTCACATTTAGCAAACCTTTTAGGTAGAACGACATGTGGTGCAGGGTTTTCTCTCTCTCTCTCTCTCTCTCTCTCTCTCTCTCTCTCTCTCTCTCTCGCTCTCTGTCACACACACACACACACACTCACACATACACACAGACGTGTTTAAGGCAGGAGTGTTGCCCTGTTTTTCAGCTGTGAATAATTGAAAAACTTGAAAATGAAAAAATGCAGAGGCCCTCAGAGGAAACTGATTAGTTCTGTCCTGTACACAGACACACACACCCATCCCACACACACACACCAACACATATACATACACACATGCACATGTAGAAATTGCTGGGCTGTGAAATCACAGATAATAATTGTCTTTTTTGGCTCAGTTTCTACCACCTTTTTTGTTGTCTCCACTCAAGATGTAATCAGCTTTTGTGTTTTGTTGTTGTTTTTTATTTATTTGTTTTCGTTTTTATCAAAATGAGATTAGAGACCAAAAGCATACCTTCAGGGCCAGCAGAACACCATAGGCCAATACTGCAAAGCTGGTTCACCATATTTAATGTATTAAGTTATTTGGCTATAAGTAACACCAACAATCAAGACTGTTTTGAACAGCACAGATTATCAGTACAATAAGTCAAACTAAGTTTATTGATAGGAGCTTGTTCGTGTAATACAGGTTGAGTAGACATCAGATGACCTAAAACATTATCTGTTAGTGATGTAATAGCACAGAGAATACATGGTTTGGCGCATACCTCAGTTTTGAGGTCATGGTTTATGATGAGGTTTTTACTAAAAAAAAGAAAATAAATATATGTCAAAAGCCCAAAAAAGTTCAATCTGGTCTTCTGGACATTCAAAAAAAAAAAAAAAAAAAAAAAACAAAGCAAAAAAATATAGAAACGTTTCATCTCTCATCCGAGAGACTTCCTCAGTCTGAGGTGCTGTTTTCAGCTCAGTCTCTTAAATAGCACCTTCTCAGAGTGGATCAACCAGTTTTGCTGAGCAGACTGAGCTGTATACAACACCTCAGAATGAGGAAGTCTCTCAGATTAGAGACAAAACGTTTCTATATTTTTTTGCTTTGTTTTTTTTTTTTTGTTTTTTTTTTAATGTCCAGAGGACCAGATTGAACTTTTTTGGATTTTTCTACCTGGATTATTGAGCATGCATCAGAATATGTCAAAAGCCATTTTCCACCAAAGATCATGCTCAATAATCCAGGTATAAAATCCAACAATGTTCAGTCAGGTTATCTAGATGGTTTCTTTTTTTGCTGAGATGTTTTGCCCTTCATCCAAAGGACTTCTTTGATCTGCGGAGCCACCAACAAACAGGATTGATTCCCACAAAAAGCACACTCCATAGTGAAAAAAAAACCAGTTTGCTGGTGCTAAAATGGCCTCCGGGGCCCGTCATCTCCCCCGTCAACTCCTCTGAGACAGTCATGCCAAAGTGGTTCAAAACACCAAAGTTCATGCTCAACAATCCAGGTATAAAATCTAACAATGTTCAGTCAGGTCAAAAGCTAGTTTATTTTTTCATCATATTTTAGACAGACATAATGATGGAGGTGAATGTGGTAACTTGGTGGTCAGTGCCGTGGTCTTGTACTCCTGAGGTTGCAGGTTCGATCCCAGGTTGTATCAGGAAGGGCATCCGGCATAAAACTAAATTTCCAAAACTTTTATGCGAGTTAGCTTGCTCCGGTGACCCCTGAAGGAAGGAGCAGCCCAAAGAAACTTGCTTACTGTAAGCCTCTGTGCTAGAGAAGTGCATGGGTGCTGTTTAGACACCCTTTGGGAATGGTGGCGCAGAGGTTAGAGATGGTGGACCTGTGATTGGAAGTTTGCTGGTTCGACTCCCCGGACCGATAACATCAAAATGTGGGTGGAAAATGTGAAACATCCTGCCTCCACTCTCATTTGCCACACTCTGGGCCCTTGAGCAAGACCATTAAACCGCACCATCTGCTCCAAAACAGGTCTCTCTTGAAAATGAATCCTTGTGACTCAATGAGACTACCTGTATAAATAAAGGTTGAATAAAATACAAACAAAAAGTGATGTGTATTACAGGCCTAGTGTTGTGTTTAACAGCAGTTATTAGTTGCTAGAGGTTTTTTTTGGT
Source organism: Nematolebias whitei (assembly GCF_014905685.2). Taxonomy (NCBI): domain Eukaryota; kingdom Metazoa; phylum Chordata; class Actinopteri; order Cyprinodontiformes; family Rivulidae; genus Nematolebias; species Nematolebias whitei. The sequence continues at coordinate 14,649,538 of NC_056498.1, forward strand.
ATATCTGCATGCTAAATCTATAACTTGATTGGATGTGTTTGACTGATGATAAGAAAGGCAAAGTATCTTGAGAAAACAAGTATTAGAAGTTTATTATTCTGACGAATTTACATGTGTTTATGTGCTAACACAATGAGAAGAAGGCAATCTTTTTAATTTTTTTTTTTTTTTTAAGAAAAGCCATTTTTGTTGCCCATCAATCTGGGAAGACATGAAAGGTCATTTCCAAAGAACTTAGATCCATCATTCCACAAAGAAAAAAAAAATATTTGCAATTGGAAAACACTTAAGACAGCTGCTATTCTTCTCAGCAAATTCACTCCGTGGTCAGACTGTGTAATACTCTGAGGAAGAACAAGATCTCCATCTTAACTTCTACAGGCCCCTTAGTTAGCACGTTAAAGGTCAGAGTATGTGACAAGATAGACAGAAAAAGACTGACTAGGTAATACATTTTTGGGAGGGTTGCCAAGAGAAAGTCTCTTAACTCTAGATCAGGAAGCTTGACTTAAGTTTGTAAAGTTATCTGTATGACATACAAAATTTCTGGAACAATATTCTTTGAACAGATGATATCAAAGTAGAAATGTTTACGTATAATGTACAGCATTCTTCTGTCACAAAACTAAATACAGCACAGCAGGACGAACACCTCATCCTAGCTGTAAAGCACAATGGTGGCGGTTTGATGATTTGGACTTGTTTTGCAGCCACAGGACCATGGCTCCTTGCAGTTGTTAAACTGATCGTGAAAGGATCATCATCTGTAAACCAATCTAGTGTCAAATGTGAAGCCATCTGTCTGACAGCTGAAGATTGTACTAACCTGGTTCATGAAAAACAGAAGAATAATCCAAAGCACACCAGAAAGTCTTAAACAGAATGGTTAGAAAGGCACAGAGTTCATGAACCTCTGAAAAGAGATCCAGGAAGTGGTTACAAGAAGAAGTTAATAGATTGCCTGAAAAATTTGGAGCAGGACAAGGCTATTGACCATATTCTGTACCACAGACTGTACCCAGGGGAGGCCACACCTAGTCTGTATGGTTTACCTAAAATCCACAAACAAGGTGTACCTTTAAGACCGATCGTTAGCATAATTAACTCTGTCACTTACAATGTTTCCAAATATCTGGCGTCTGTACTCATCCCTTTAGTTGGCAGCTCAGAACATCACATACAGAACACCATGGACTTTGTGGATAAGGTGAGGGATGTCATCATGAAGACTGATGAAACAATGGTCTCTTTTGATGTCACATCACTCTTTACGTGCATTCCTGTTGATGATGCAGTAGAGGTGGTCAGTTTAAGATTAAAATCAGACACCACTCTGAGCAGCAGGACCACGCTTTCCACAGAACAACTGTGTCAACTCTTGAAACTGTGCCTGCAGTCAACCTACTTCACATATGGGGAGCAATATTATAGGCAGAAACATGGGTGTGCTATGGGGTCTCCATTTTCTCCTATTGTTGCCAACCTGTACATGGAGGAGGTAGAAAAGAGAGCCTTGACGTCCTTTTCAGGGACACCACCAAGTCATTGGTTCAGGTATGTTGACGACACCTGGGTTAAAATTAAATCTCAGGAAGTCCAAAATTTCACTGACCACATCAACTCTGTGGATAAATACATCAAGTTCACACGAGAAGATGTAAAAAATGGCAAGTTGGCTTTCTTGGACTGTGAGGTCTCAGTCTCTGATAGAGGACATTTGCAAACCGAGGTGTACCGCAAACCCACCCACACAGACCAGTATTTGCAGTTTGACTCCCATCACCCTTTGGAGCACAAGTTAGGAGTCATCAGGACTTTGTATCACAGAGCAGACAGCATCCCCACTAGCTCAGGAGCCAGGCAGGAGAAATCCTACACAAAACAGGCTCTAGAGCAATGTGGATATCCTAACTGGGCCTTCCTGAAAGCAGAGAAGAAACCCAAACAGGACTCCAGTCAGCCATCAGGTGAAAAGGAGGAACCCAGACCCAGACCAGTGGTCATTCCGTATGTTGAGGGAGTATCAGAGAAACTGAGACGTTTATTTTCTAAACATAACGTCCCAGTGGCTTTTAAACCCCAAAATACATTACGGCAAAGACTGGTTCATCCCAAAGATCCAGTCCCCCGGCACAAACAGAGTAATGTTGTGTATGCTGTTCAGTGTCAGGAGGGCTGTGATCAGTCTTACATCGGGGAAACAAAACAGCCACTGGCCAAAAGGATGGACCAGCACAGAAGATCAACATCATCAGGCCAGGACTCTGCAGTCTACACTCATCTCCAGGCCAGCGGTCACTCTTTCAGGGATGAAGATGTTCACATCCTGGACAGAGAGGAACGATGGTTTGAGAGAGAAGTAAAGGAGGCCATCTTTGTGAAAAGAAATCGTCCATCATTAAACAGGGGTGGAGGCCTCCGGGTTCAACTGTCCCCCTCTTACAATGCTGTGATTGCTAGTATCACTCAGCCCTCTGTGAGTAGTAAACAGCCATCAGTGTGCTAATGATCCATTGTTAGGCTGATGGTCCTCCTTGAGCATGTGAGCAGCTGGTTTTGGTTGTCAGCAGCAAACTGGTTGATCCACTCTGAGAAGGTGCTGTTTAAGAGACTGAGCTGAAAACAGCACCTCAGACTGAGGAAGTCTCTTGGATGATAGACGAAACGTTTCTATATTTTTTGCTTTGTTTTGTTTTTTGGGTTTTTTTGAATGTCCAGAGGACCAGATTGAACTTTTTTGGATTTTTCTACCTGGATTATTGAGCATGCATCAGGATATCTGTAGTTTTAAATTTACAAAGTTCCCCGGACAGGAATCAAAACATCTTCAACTACACAACTGAAGTCCAGCTGTTTTGGGTTTTTTTTATTTGGGGGGATTTTCTGTTTTCTGTATTCATATTAGTGTTTTTATTTTTTTTAATATGTAAAACCTACCTCCCATGACCCAGCAAGGAAGAATAAGGTAAAAGATGATGGATGGATGGATGGATAAAAACTACCAGTTTGTCTTCCTAAATGCAGTTTGTATTTGTTTTTAATGTTTTATTAATTATTGCTTCAGATCCATAATGTTCATAAAAATGAAGATTGATGTACATGTTTCAGTTGTTTCTATTACTTGGAACGACAATCATAAATCCATAGCTACTTAAGTCAGAGTGTTTATTTATTTTTTTTTTTACTGAGCAAGATGGAAGAGTGTTAATAAATACACATCCACCCTCTAGGGCACTTTTCTGTACACTCTGATAGTTTTGCTTCCAAATGATATGGTAATGCAATCACTAACACAGAGAAAGTGCTGAGACTCTTGTGTGGCTCTTTCAAGAGTGATGTAGCCATTTTCCTCAACAGATTCAAGAGTACACTTATCAAGTTTTCCAATCTGCTACAAATCACTTTTCAAAAGGTGACTCTTGGTTGTTTTTTTATTTTAATCAGATTTGAGTTGCAGTTGGCAGTAAGTATTTGTGAAACATTGTGTTTTACTGCTTTAAGAAATGTTTTATGCACAAATGTATTTAAATATATATATATATCTTGGTCCCCCTTCACTCTTTTTGACAAGCCTTCACTTTCCACAACCCACACAACCTTTTAGAACAAGGCTGGGTTGCAGCAAATTTACAAAATTTTCTTTAGTTTCAGGGAAATCATGATGCTGCCACGCTTTTGGCACTTACCAAATGTGTATTTTTCTGCTACTTGTTGTGTCTAAGAAACACACTCTTGCACCTTATCTGCATTAGTAGCCCAACTCTTTCAGAATATACTATGACTCAGTTATGAGTAAGAAGATCACACTATTCAAGCTAAACACTTCTACATCAGGTATCATGTTTGTGCTGGGTTGTTTCCATGACTTTGACACAATCTTCAATTTTGTCTTGAATATTGTATATGTGTTATGTTTCTGGGCCTCAATCATGAATTTGAACCTCAGTTTGGAAGAGGAAACACCATTTAAGATCCAAGGATTCAAGGTTCTTTATTGTTTCTTATTCTTTATTTAGCAGTGCGTTATTGCATATGGATGACTTTCCTGTGCAAAACCACCATCACATCCACCCTTTTTCATGCTCATCCTGACCATGATGTGAATGAGGAATGAACAAGGCCAGTCTTTGTGGGGCAGCTGTGGTTGAGTGGTTAGAGCAGTCGTCCTGCAAGAGTTGGGGGTTAGATTCCACCAGCAGTAACATGCCAAAGTGTTCCTGGGCAAGACACTGAACCCCTCATTGCCTCCAATGTGTGTCTCGTCGGTGTATGAATATGATAAAGCTCTGATTAGTCTTTGTATAGATCTAGTAGAGTGCTGTATGAATGGGTAAATGAGGGCACAGAGTGTAGTGTAAAGCACTTTGAGTATCTTGATAAGATAGGAAGGTGATATATCAGTACAATCCATTTACCATTCCTGCTTCAAATTTTTCACATTCAAGGCAAGCCAAGGCCCAGTATTATGAATATACAGTCACCATGCTCTCCTCATGCTCAGCAGGACCTCAGTACTCTGACACCATGATAATTAACCACCACAGCCTCACTACAGAAGTTTTGTGCATGCCTAAAAACATTATGGACTGATGAAACTTTGTTGCGTGCAATGGAGAGCCCACTGTGTTGGTAATTTATGTCTAAATACCATACCGAGACCCCTGGGGGATTTATTTTTACATTAATGCAGTTTTTCAGTTTGAATAATGCCTCATCGTCTTTCCACATTGACTATTCTTTCTGTTTTCTGTTTTATTGTTCTTTCCTCAGGCTTATTGCTTTTGCTTCACTTTTCTTGCACCTCTGTTTTATTCATTCATATTTGTTATGAGCACAGAAATAATATATACTTTCTAACGTAATTTCTGTTTTGTTTCTCACTTTCAGGATGTTCAGATAGTGAGTACAGATGGGAAACAAGTTTTCCTCGCCCTCCAAGAGTGGTACCAGTCCGACACGTATAATCTGTACCAATCAGACCTTCAAGGTGTTTACTACTCCATGATCCTGGAAAATGTGCGCAGCACCAAGCAGCCAGAGGCGAATGTCCTCATTGACATCCTGGAGGTGAGATGGTAGAAAGCCTCTCCATCACATGCGATGGTTTTCTTTCAAATGAGCAATCACAATTTACTAGAATAATGTATGTAATTTGTGTAAGCTGTGAAAAAAGCTGAAGCTAGATTTTGCCCATCCAGATAACGTTCCATAACCAGTCAGTGTGAAAACACTAGCATTTTAAAAAGCACCACTTAGTCACACTTAAGAGGATAATGTCTAAAATTATTTTAATAATCTTATTATCTATAAATCCCATTTTAAGACCTAATCCAACTATGTGCAATTAGGTCTCTTTATGACTTTCCTTTTCTGTGAGCAACATTCACACCAAAACGCATCGGTCTTTAGTGAAATTAGTTAAAGATTTTTTTTTTTAAAAGCACAATTATTTCCTAATGTTGTTGTTAACCAGCTGTTAATCAAACATACGCACTGGATAAGGGTCTTTAGCAGCAGAATGGAGCTTGCATGTTCATGAACACCAGTCATTTAAATGGTTGAACAACTTCAAAATGTTTCAGCCCATTGGACCAGTCAATCAATGCCTTACCAGGTGGAGCATTTGATTGTTTCATCCTGTAAGGAAAACTCATTTCATCATTGTTTCAGCCAGGCATCAAAACTCATTTTAATCAAAGTTGCTCTATTGATTTTTTTTTTCAGAACACACAATTATAACAAACAAAAAAAATTACAGACATAACAAAATCCACTCCCACTTTACCCCTCCCACACCAGATCAGCCATACAGACACGCGCACACCAGACAGGCATTTATGACAACCACACAATAATATTTGCTGACATGCTTTCAATATAAGGCATAAATGGATGTCAATAGACTATAGGTGTACCCATCACCATTTATACCTTAGATTAACTTTAAATAAGTTTGGAAGTTTTGGTTCCTTTTGGTAATTTTAAATCCATCTTGTTTCCCAGGTACGTGGAGTCAAAGGAGTTTTCTTGGCCAACCAGAAGATCGATGGTAAAGTGACAACTCTTATCACTTATAACAAAGGGCGTGACTGGGAACCTTTGACTCCTCCTGCCACTGACATGAATGGTAAACCAGTCAGCTGTAAAGTGGTAAGCAGTCAACATATTCATTTAGCTTCATATATTCATATTTATTTACTGTGCCAGGTGAATGGGACCTCTGTAAAACTGACATTGGAACTTAATCCTTTAGGCCAGACAAATTGTACTATAAAGAGTGACAAATTTATCAAACCACTTGTAAGAACTTGTTAGCTGCTTTGACTTTGGATGACTGAGACTGTAATCAAACTCTACACAAACATTTCTGTAATAAAAGATAGTCTAGAGAATGAGATTTATTCTTGTTTTGCAATTTACAGTCTCTTCTGTTATGGCAGGATTATAATTTGTGTGATGTACCTTTGTGACACAGGGCACTAAAAATGGAAGGATCTGTGTTTTTGCTTAGTGTCAGGATTTGGTGGACAGGAACGAACCCAGTTGTGCAGACAGGACTCAACTCGGCAAATTAAAAAACTAAATACTTTAATGACAAAATAAAAGGTAACAAAACAATAAGCTGACGTGGCAGCAAAACTTACATGAACTAGAAGACTCAGGGGGAAACTCAAAAGGACTCAGGAAGCTCAGGGAAGACTCAGGAGACGCAGGAAACATGAAGACCCAACGAATACGACCCGACGAGGAACAAAACAGAACAGGAGGCTTATATACAAGGACAAGACAAGATGTGATTACAACAGCTGTGACGAGACAAAGGTGGCACCAATTAAACTGACGAGGAAACACTAAGGAAACACAGACACAAACAGAACCAGCAAATGGTACCATCCTTACAGTACCCCCCCTCAAGGACACCTCCAGGTGTCCCCAAAAAAAAACCCTCCCGAAGGACTTGGGCGGGTGGAGGGCGGCACTGCAAGGGTGGAGGGCCAGAGGAAACACAAGGAAGAACACAAGGACCTGAAAGAACTAAGGCAAGACACAAGCAGGAAAAACACAAAAGATCTGAACGGTCAAGAGTCCCTGGAGTCATTGTTCAGGAGACCCACCATCATCACGGGACCCACGTTCAGGGGGGCGGCCGGGAGGCCGTCCATCACGGGACCCACGTTCAGGGGGGGCGGCCGTCCATCACGTAGGACCTTGGAGACCGCGGCAGGCGACGATGACGACTTGGAGGCCGCGGCAGGCGGCGAAGAGGGCTTGGAGTCCACAGCTGGCGGTGAAGAGACCCCGGAGGTCGCGTCTAGCAGCGAGGAGAGCGTAGAGGCCAAGTCTGGCGGCGTAGACGGCGTAGAGGACTTGGGGCTCTGGAGAACTGCAGCGTGCGTCGACCATGGAGGCGACCCCTCTGGAGATGTGGAGAGCGCCTACCCCTCTGGAGATGTGGAGAGCGCCGACCCCTCTGGAGATGTGGAG
>NC_056498.1:14657032-14690257 GCF_014905685.2 Nematolebias whitei
AGCGCCGACCCCTCTGGAGATGTGGAGAGCGCCGACCCCTCTGGAGACTTGGAGAGCGCTGACCCCTCTGGAGACTTGGAGAGCGTCGACCCCTCTGTAGACTTGGAGAGCGTCGACCCCTCTGGAGACTTGGAGGGAGCCGCAGATGACGTGGGAACCTGGAGAGCTGCAGCGTGCGGCGTAGGAGCCTGTGGAGCTGCAGCGTGCTGCGTGGGAGCCTGGAGAGCTGCAGCATGCGGCATGGGAGCCTGAGAGTTGGCAGCCGGCGACGAGGCGACCTGAGCGTTGGCAGCAGGCGACGAGGGGACCTGAGAGTTGGCAGCAGGTGACGAGGCCTGGGGAGATGCTGCTGCTGTCAGAGAGGCCTGTGGCTCTGCAGCAGACGACGGAGAGACCCTGGGTGCTGCGACGGCAGGAACTGACTCTTCTGCTGCGGCGGCAGGAACTGAGCCCTCGGTGGGCGTAGGACCCTCTGGAGGCGTGGGACCCTCGGTGGACGTAGCGATGTCAGCGGACCTGGGACCCTCGGTGGACGTAGCGACGTCATCAGACGTGGGACCCTCAGTGGACGTAGCGACATCGGCGGACGTGGGACCCTCGGTGGACGTAGCGACGTCGGCGGACCTGGGACCCTCGGTGGACGTAGCGATGTCGGCGGACCTGGGGCCCTCGGTGGACGTTGAGACCTCTGAAATGGCGACTGAGTCTTTGGCGGCTGAGTCTTCGGAAGGAGTGAAGACCTCAGCGGACGGAGCGAGGACCTCAGCGAACGGAGCAGCAGCGAGAACCTCAGCGAAGACCTCAGTGAGCGGAGCAGGAGCAAGGACCTCAGCTGGCGGAGCAGGAGCGAGGACCTCAGCGAGCGAAGAAGGAGCGAGAAGCTTAGCAGATGGGTCAACCTCGGGGGCTGCGTGCAGCGTGGACGGTGGGTCTACAGAGGCAGGGTCTTCTGATGCTGGTGCTGAGTCAGAATCATGTTCAATTTTCAAAGTTCTGAGTGCAGCAAGAAGCTGCTGATATTCAGGTCGCTGGACTAAACCGGGTTGGGATAATAAAAACTTTTCGGCAAGGGTGAGCACAGTATCTAGACAGTCCTGGTTATTTTTAGCAGAACAAAAGAGGCTTTGCAGAGTGTGGTTTATTTGGGATAATTCATGGGGTGAATATGCGACTGATGGACAAATGTCTCTATGTGAGGGTGTGGTGTCAGGTGTCGCCCCCACTGGAAACCTGGGAGGTGGGGCGGCGGAACACGCCCCCACAGAGTCACTGGGAGTTTGCTCAGGAGGTTCGGTCAGACTGGGTTGGACAGCCGCGGCACGGTGTGATGGTGAGAGGCTGGACTCCGCCTCCACCAGGAACCTGGAAGGTGAGGCCACGGAATCCGCCCCTGTGACGTCAAGTGGACCGGACTCGCCGAACCGAACAGGAGTGGACCGGAGCTCCCGCGGGATGTCGGACCTCGCCCCCACCGGAAACCTGAGAGGTGAGGCGGCGGATCCGGGTCCCACAGAAACACCAGAACCAACTCTAAGATTCTGCTCAGCCGACGAGACCGGGCCGGCCGCCGCGGACTGCCCCCGGGACTGCTTTCTTCCTCCCCGGTGACGGCGGGAGAGTTGGGGGACAGGAACAACACAGAATTTGTCCTCGATTTCTTCGTCCTCCCCCGACGTCCACCCCGAGTAGCCGGGTGAGGCGGACTCAGAAACAGGGACCTGGTGGGTTCCCCGGTGCCGAGCTCTGTTCTCCTCGAGGACCAGGAGTAGTGAGGACAGGATTTCCACCTCCTGGTCATAATGTCCTTGTGAGCGGACGGGCCTGGTGCAGAACCCGCCGCACCGGATTGTGGACCTGCTCATCTCAAGAAGCTCGGAGGGAAAAAGGAAAAAAGGTAAGTTGCCGAGAGAATCCTGCCCGCTGGGTTCTGATATGTGGTCGGGTTGTAATGTCAGGATTTGGTGGACAGGAACGAACCCAGTTGTGCAGACAGGACTCAACTCGGCAGATTAAAAAACTAAATACTTTAATGACAAAATAAAAGGTAACAAAACAATAAGCTGACGTGGCAGCAAAACTTACATGAACTAGAAGACTCAGGGGGAAACTCAAAAGGACTCAGGAAGCTCAGGGAAGACTCAGAAGACGCAGGAAACATGAAGACCCAACGAATACGACCCGACGAGGAACAAAACAGAACAGGAGGCTTATATACAAGGACAAGACAAGACGCGATTACAACAGCTGTGACGAGACAAAGGTGGCACCAATTATACTGACGAGGAAACACTAGGGAAACACAGACACAAACAGAACCAGCAAATGGTACCATCCTTACACTTAGTTTTAAAAATTATCTTTGTGTTTTATGATTGGGTCTGCTGGTTTAATAATTCTTGTGTTTTGTCCTGCCACTTAAATTTTATTTGTTCCCGTGTTCCTCTGCACCACCATGCACTTCTCCTTTAGCACTTTTCCAGTCTGCCTGCCACGCCCATCTCCATTTGTCCCGTCTCCTTAGTCACATTCACAATCATTTTGTTCATCAGCCCCAGCCTATTTATTCTGTCAGTGTTCAGTCCAGTTTTAGTTGAGCATTGTGCATACAGGACTCAGTGGAGAGACAAGGAGTCATCATTGAAACACCATCATGACTCATCATCATCTTTATTTTTACCTGTATGAATAAAGGTTCAATAAAATGAATGAATTTTCCACATGCTGTCTGGTCCCCCTCATGCCTTTTTCTGTTTCTTGTGCCCTCCTTGTGTTTTTGTATGTCTTGCTGCCTTGACAGCTTTTTTTTTTTTTAGCTCTTTGTGTCCAATCTGCATTTTGGGTTCAAACCTCCTGCCACCAATGAGATGAAAAAAATAATATATTAAAGTTAGTGACACAGTGAAGGCTGCACAAAGAACATTTTTTTTAGTCAGCGCAAAAAATAAAACAGATTTCTAGAAAGGACTTCAGACTGCTAATTATTTCCCCATTTACAGTACCCGTCTTACAATTGAATGTAAAAGGAAAATCAAATAAAATTGATCCAGGTGTGTATATATGTGTATATATTTAATAATGTGTGTGTGTGTGTGTGTGTGTGTGTGTGCGTGTGTGTGTGTGTGCGTGTGTGTGTGTGTGTGTGTGTGTGTGTGTGTGTGTGTGTGTGTGTATGTATGTTACCAGTTTACATTTGATAACTTGAAAAATAAGCATCATGCTGACTTCTGTTTTGTTGTGTGGTTGCAGAAAAGGTCCCAATTGACAAATGGGTTGCCATGTAAAACTCTAAGATGGTCACCCCAGTGGTGGGCACAGCTAACGTAGAAGTTTTTTTTTTTTTTCATTTAGCCTTTATTTATCCAGGTTAGTCTCATTGAGCCACGAGAACTCATTTTCAAGAGAGACCTGTTTTTTTTTTGTTTTGTTTTTTTAGGGAGCACATGGTGGGGGTTAAGGGCCTTGCTCATGGGCCCAGAGTGAGGCGAATGAGGGTGGGGGCAAGTGTGGGTGTTTCACCTACCCCACCCACAATTTTTGATGTTGTCGGGGCCGGGGCGTGAACCGGCGATCTTCGGATCACAAGCCCACCTCTCTAACCTCTGCGCCACCACTCCCCAAAGTTAGCTTTGCTAACCGCTAATTCGTTAACTAAAAAAATAGCAGATGCTAATGCTAAACTGATAAAAAATAAATAAATGAATTCTAAAGCTAGAACGCTAACTTTTATCATTCACTGCTGTGGTTGGCACTGTAAGACTGTCTGTAATGTGACAACACTGTAAGAGAACACAACTCAAAATGTTTCATAACTCACAAGTAAAGCATCCATGTCTCATTCAGAGGTGAGCTTTCTGAAATTTATCCGGTCCATCAGAACCGAAGAGGCGGAGCAGAGTGATGCATTCAATGTGTGTCGGATGTCCCCCTCGTGTCTTCTTCTTCTTCTTTTGGCCTTTCTCTCTTCAGGGGTCTCAACAGCGAGTCGTCATCCCCCATCTCACTCTGTCCTCTGCATCCTCTGTCCTCACTCCAACTACCTCCATGTCCTCTCTAACTGCATCCATATATCTCCTCTTTGCTTTTTTCCTGCAGCTGCATTTCTAACATCTTTCTACCAATATACCCACTGTCCCTCCTCTGTGTGTGTGTATATATATATATATATATATATATATATATATATATATATATATGTATGTATGTGTGTGTGCATACCATATTTTCTGCCATAAACATCGCTCCGCCCTATAAGTCACCAGTCCATATTTGTCTAATAACGCGGAAAAATCCAAAAATATGTTGCTTCGTCGTATATGTCGCATCTATGATGCGTCACCCCTGACACGTCGCATTTGTTACGCGTCACCGCTAACAAACCAGAAATGTGGGCCAGTGTTGAGTCAAAAATCGTTTGGCTGCCAAATGGCAGACGCAGGAGCATGCACGGGAGGACTTTAACAAAAATTTAACAAGAGTAACGCTAAAAAACAATTATTTGTTTCCTCATAATTATAGTAAAGGTGTGTCTCAGTGTAACTTTTGCTTAATAAATGCACTTTTACAGTCAAATCAGCTGTATTTCAAAAGTATTTGCTGCCTCGGTGCTCCCTGGAGTGTGCAGAAATGGAGGAGAAAAGGAAGGAGGATCGCTGCGCGTTTCTTCAAAATTTAACAAGAAAAGCACCTAAAACAATTATTTGTTTGCTTGAAATTATAGCAAAGGTGCGTCTCAGTTGAACTTTTACTAATAAATGCACTTTAATGGTCAAATTAGCTGCATTTCGCCAGGGCGGTGCAGCTGGTTTGATGGTTGCTCCAAGCAGCAAGCAGAACGAAGGTGGCATGCTATAGCAAGGCAATTGAGTCAATAATATCTGGTTAAGATTCTCAGTCAACCAGGACATGGTAAATTCAAAAAAGTTCTAGACAAAAACTATAAAGTATAAACTATAATAAATGAAGTCCAGCTGTTTTTGTCTTGGACTTTTTTAAATTTGTCATTATAGCCACTTGTACCTATTACATGATACAACGGCATGTCTTACTACTCTGGTGCCATCTAGTGGCTGAAAATGGTAATGTTAATTTTTGTCAGTCAGAATGAATGAAAACTGTTACATCTCAGCCAAAAATTGGTTTATAAATATGGGAAAAATTTCATAAATACGTCGCTTCAGCCTGTAAGTGGCAGGGCATGCAAAAATACCATGACTTATAGGGCGAAAAATACATTATGTGTATATATATATATATATATATATATATATATATATATACACATTCCAGAGACCCTCGTGATAGGTGAAAATTAGTGAAGTTGCGGCATTATATTTATTTTATTATTTATGTCTATTTTAAGGCATTATGAACCCTTCCCACACTCCTGCAAACCTTTCCCACTCTAGGTTTACCCTGTACATGCAGCACAGCACTGAAGGCTTTGGTCCATACCCACATGCTTTGTGGGCCCTACCCAATTGCTATAAATTGCACTGAGACCAGGAACAGATTTCCAAATAGCATTTTTCTTCAGACATTTAGGAGCCAGTGAGACCAAGATCTTAAGGTACTGTGCCTACAGTATACTCATAGAATCTGGGGTTACAATACGTAACCAATGTTCTATTTTGTATAGACTTCGCCCTTTAAGGCTATCGCTAGTGGGTTAAAAGTGAAGCAGGATGCAGTCTATGCCTCACTGAGTCCGTTCAGTACAACAATCACACAGATATCTTCTTCCACTCTTTGAAACAATCTTTATTGAGCCTTCAAATCATGTGTAATCGTGCGCCACTGAATCTGTGTGTTTGAGACGCGCTGAGCAGCAGAGAGAAAAATAATTTCTGCGTCAGCCTGAAGGCTGAAATGTCAAACCCTGCTGTTGTGACAACATGCAGAATGGAGGGCTCACTAAAACATTTGCATCATCACTCTGACACAACTCTGAGGACAGAGGGAGTCTGGGAGAAACTGAAGACATCACGCAGATAAAATGAATGAATGAGCTCGGAGAACCCCAGGAAGCTACTGTGCAGATGCCCTTCACTGACACTCCTCCATGCAGAGCGATGGAAGATGAGATTCCTCTAGTGGAGTGAGCTCTGAGCCCCTCTGGAGGCTGAGATCCAGATGAAATATATGCCTGTGAAACAGCCTCACAAAGCCTCCGTGACAGGTGCTGAACAGACAGAGGAAGTTCTCGAGACTGGTCTCTGAAGTGCACAAAAAGATGCTGAGAGGGGCGTGATGCGGCCATGCACACAACGTAGCAGGAGAGCACACGCACAGGACAGAGGAGAGGTGGCTTCTTCCTCCACTTCTGCAAGCATTCGTGGCATACAGTATAAACTGCAAAATCCTGCAGTTGTGCAGCCATGCTTTTTAGTGTTTTATATAAAGTTTTCTCAAATGATTGAATCAAAACTAAGCCATGTGCCACTTTCAATTGTGGTATGTGTCTGCATCTAGGTATATGAAAGGTCCATATCAAATATTGCATTGCCATGTCTGAATCCAAGATGGCTTTCACCATATATGTATATGTTAACTGGCCGCCCCTATCATTTGACAACAATATGCTTTTATGTTTCTTACAAGTAGTGTCCTGAAATGATTGGGATGCCCTAAACTAATCTACTGTGGCCAAGGTACTATTGGCATCCCATTCCACCATTGTGCCTGGTGGTAAATAAAATTCCTCCACTTGCCAGGATCCATCACTCTGCAATGCCTCAGACAAGTTTAAAAAATGCTATGACTGTAGTGGGAGTAGGAAGGATGAGTGTTGTGCTTTAAGAAATGTGCATGAAATGCCTAGTTCTGCCATCCATCTTGTCAAAGTTGATGCTGCAAGGTTACACCGCAAAAAGCAATGAGTCACCCAACGTCTGAGATTCATACATTAAACCACACTGAGAGATAGAGGGGAACAAGTCTGGTCTTTTATTTAAACTACTGTTCCCATAAGTTGACAGATATGACAGGAGATGCAGATATCAGCGTAAGACTTGTTTCCCTCCTTTGATAGACACACACATAGTTGGATCTCTGACAGCGACCTTGTCATCCCAATAAGCTCATCAATACCTCAACAGAATTGTCTTGTGAAAAAGCTGCTCTCCTGGATTTAAGCTACTACATCAATCAAACATGGAGAAGCCTTCATTTCTAACACTGACAGAACACATATTGCTTCAGTGATGCCACAAGTTATGGTATCTACTATCTGGCTTACCAGATAGAAGACAGTGTATCACTGTAGGTCTGCCTGCATAATTTTCCATCTGTTGAAGAATGGCTGAAAGCATCCCCTCTCCTACACACAATAGGTTTATCTTTATGACCCAAAGAGATAACTCCATGTTAGAAGTATTGAAAAGTACTGTCTAACCCACAGAGGAAAAATTAACTTTAAGTGTCCTTTTCTTGATGATAGTGAAGTGTCAATTACAGGCACTTAAACCTTTGTGCTAAGCTACTTTTACAGTGAGATTATCTGGTGTATGTCTAGTAAAACTCATTAAACACAGCTAAGGAAGAGTTTGGATTCCCACCCACATTTTTTTTTTTTGTTACAATGTGGTGGATTAATGATGTTTTCTCTCCTGCAGCCGGATTGCCACCTCCACCTTCATCTGCGCTGGGCAGATAACCCCTATGTATCTGGTACTGTCCACACTAAAGAATCAGCTCCAGGTCTCATCATGGGTGCTGGTAGGTAATATACCTCTTTTTCATTGGGCCTGCTTATTTTCCTTTAATATTCATGGACATTGCACAATTTTGGCACTCATTAACAGAAAGTTGTTTTTTTTCTATGCAAAACCAGGCTTTATTGGAGAGTGCTCAGCCTAAAGAGGAGCAAAAGAACTTCATTTGTAACTAGATCATGAAGAAACTTATCTGCACCTTTTCAGATTTTACACAAATTTTAATAGCTTGAGGCCATCTTTGCATCCAGTAGGTAATGAAATGGAGTAAAACTGCACATTTTACAGAACAGTTGTGTTTGTGCCAGTAACCGTTCCTGCTTTATTCTCTTTTCTAATGTCCTGTATAGTCACTTATCACTTAAGCATGTCAGACACATATACATATTGTGTATAGTATTGATATTAAGACATCATTACGCACATTTTTCTAAAGTTTACCATGGCCGTATATTCTTTCATAACCCTTTGTAAAGCCTGTATCTGACTAGGCTTCAATTGTTGATAACCAGTTGCAAACAAAATGGGCAAAAGAGTTTCCAGAATGTCTTGAAACATTTGCAAAGGTTATTTATTTCCATGCATGAGTCACGGGGTGTGGGCGGTGGCTCAGTTGGTAGAGCTGTTGCCTCTCAGCGAGCAGGTTGCTGGTTCAAACCCCACCTTTCTGGGTGGAGTTTGCATGTTCTCTCTGTGCTGTCTGGATTTTCTCCAGGCACTATGGTTTCCTCCCACAGACCAAAACCTTACATGTTAGTCTGCCTTCAGGCCCAGGCCTTCCTTGCAAAAGAGACCTGTGAACTCAATGGGATTTGCCTGGTTAAATAAAGGTTAATAATAATAAAATGTTAGGCTGATTGGTAACTCTAAATCAGGGGTGTCAAAGTCACTTACAAAAGGGGGCTGAAATTAAAAAAAACTTTTTCAAACTAGGGGCCAATTTCAGAATCTACATTATCTCAAATCAGATACTCAAATGTTCCATGTTGTGCTTTCAACATCATAATCAACGATTACTGAAAAAATTCAAGAGATAGAAGTATTTTACTTTTCACATATCATCTTGGATGCCAGAGGAGATGTCTACGAGGGTCACATTATGACCCCAGGCCTTGAGTTTGACTCATATGCTCTAAATTGTCCCTAGGTGTGAGTGAGAGAGTGAATGGTTGTTTGTCTCTGTGTTCCTGTGATGGACTGGAGACCTGTCCAGGGTGTCCCCGTCTCTCACACAGTGACAGCTGGATATGGGCACCAGTGACTCCCCGCAATCCAAAAAGGAAGAAGCAGTTAAAGATGGATGGATGGAGTCACAGGACCTCACCAACAAAACCAATTTAAGATTGAATGGAGACATTCAGGTCTCTCTTGTACAGTACATGAGTCCCAGAGGATTAACTTATATAAATAAAGGTTGAATGAATTGCTACTAAATCGTGATGAACCAAAATGCACCAATTTTGCAAGAATGTTGTGCAAATGTCATGATTTTTATTTGTTGAGAATAAATACAACTGTGTAAAAAGTACCAATTCATTGTGGTTCTGCCAAATTTTGCTTAATCTTTTTATGTTATTTTGTGTTTTCAACTAGTTACCAACAATCACAGTATACAGAAATTAGAATTTTAGAATAGTTTTGCTTCGTTGCATTAACATCCAGGGAAATGAAACATCAACATGAGTGTATTTTTTGAAATCAGTAAACTTGGATGGTTCTAAGCCAAGGATGCTGTAACTGTGTACCCTTAATACACTAATCCAGATGTTTTTCCATGTTTTGTTTCTCTGTTAGAAAAAAATCTTTATCCAGACAAGAAACAGAATTTTTACAAATATTCTTAAACAGCCATACTGTACCATTAGCTGTCAATTAAGTTGTCACGAACAACACATAAAAGAGAAAATAAGGTTTTGAAAATGGCTCCAGTTACCTCCTAAGCTTTGTGGCTCATTTTTTTGTTTAACCTCCAGGAGCAAATTAGAAACTGTTGGTTTTACCTGCACCTCCAGGGTACCAAGCGAGGCTCACAGAAGCCTCTGGGGCCAAATACCATCACTTCTGTTTTCCTGTCATTAAAATTCAAGATGTTTCCAACCATGTAGACTTTGATGTGCCGAAGTAGGTAAAGCCCCAGATTCATACGATCAATCAGTGACTGAATATTTAATATGCCTGTATATGTATATATATAATATATATATATATATATAATCTAGCTGCTGATTTAAAATTCAGCTAAGCTAGAGACACAAAAACAGTCAGTTTTAGCACTTGATATGTTGTTTTTTTATTGTGTTATTAATTTTATTAACCTTTATTTAACCAGGCAAATCCTATTGAGATCACAGATCTTTTTTGCAAGGGAGGCCTGGTCCTTAACACTTAGGTTTTATAAGGATTTTAAAAGTTGACAAAGGCTTAATTTGGCTCATATGAAGCATGTAAAAAAAAAAGCAAATATGAAGCAAAAAAATATATATATATCAAAATATCATTCAAATTATTTATTTAAAATTTATTTGTTTGAGCTTACAAGTTTTTCATTATCCAATCCTGTCCTAAAAATACAATGTGATGTAAAAAACAAATGTGCAAAATCAAAATAAATTTAAAGGGAAGTGTTAAAAAAGACTAAATGATTTGTAATCTGACTTCTCACCCTATCTCTAAGGGAGAGTCCAGCTACCCTGCAGAGGAAACTAATTTCAACTGTCTGTATACGCAATCTCATTCTTTTGGTCACTACCCAGAGTTTGTGACCATAGGTGAGGGTAGGAACGTAGACTGAATGGTAAACAGAGAGCTTTGCCTTACATCTCAGCTCCCTCTTCACCATAACGGACCAGTACAGAGTCTGCAACACTGCCGCTGCTGCACCAACCACCTGTCAATCTCATGCTCCATTCTTCTCTCACTTGTGAACAAACCCCTGAGATACTTGAACTCATCCACTTGAGGTACAACCTCATCCTCGATCTGGAGAGCACAATCCACCCTTTTCTGACTGAGGACCATGACCTCAGAGTTGGAGATGCTGGTTCTCATCCCAGCCACTTCACACTTGGCTGCGAACCGCTCCAGTGAGAGCTGTAGATCACAGCACAATGACGCCAACAGGACCACATCATCTGCAAAGAGCAGAGATGGAATTCTGAGACCACCAAAACAGGATCCCTCCGCCCCCTGGCTGCACCAAGAAATTCTGTTCATAAAAGTTATGAACAGAATCGGTGACAAAGGACAGCCCTGGTGGAGTCCAACTCCCGCCCTGAAGGTGTCTGACTTACTACCGGCAATGCGAACCAAACTCTCGCACTGCTTGTATAGGGACTGTACAGCACGTAGCAGCAGGCCCCCAATCCCATACTCACTGAGAGTACCCCACAGTGTACCCCGAGGAACACAGTCAAATGCCTTCTCCAAGTCCACAAAACACATGTAGACTGGATGGGAAAACTCCCATGACCACTCGAGGACCATAGAGAGGGTAAAGAGCTGATCTGATGTTTGATTTAATCAAGAGGAAAATTATCTGTTCATACATTACAAATTGTAATGCAGATTTTTGGAACTAATAATGAAAGTAAGAAATATGCAACTAAAGAGGGTGCAGCTTTGTGATGTGTGTTAAAGTCAAAGTGCTGTCCACTGAAATGTTCATGAGGAACTTTTGTCATGAAAAATCATTGGTTTCCTATATTTCTACACATTTAGCTAATCTAAAACACATCTGTAAGGTATGTTGGTTCTGTCTGATCACTTGTTAAAAACAGAAGCAAAGCAATCAAAAAGGTCTTAGTGAGAAATCCTCATGCCTTTTTCTCTTCTCTCTACTCTCTGGCCTCTTCTTTGAGTTTGTTACTCTTGTTTGTTTCAATAGCAGAACACTGTATCATTAATCTTTCCCTCAGGTAACCTGGGCTCCAAGCTGGTGGAGTATAAAGAAGAAATGTACATCACTTCAGACTGTGGGAAGACATGGAGACAGGTGCACCATGTTTTCTTTGCTTTGTCTTCACATTGTTCTTTCTGTGAACCTTGTCTGTTCTGAGGAAAATCCTTAAAATATTCATTAAAAGGCCATGTTTTGAATCCATCTGGTTTCATTTTACTTTGTAAGTGAAACACATCATTGATAAATTAAACTGGTGTTTTTTAAACCTTTTATAAATGTCTCTGAAAGGTTTTTGAAGAGGAGCATCATATTCTGTATCTAGACCATGGTGGAGTCATTGTTGCCATCAAGGACACATCTATTCCCCTCAAGATACTGAAGTAAGTTATAATATGAAGCTGGATTGGTTCTCATATTAAAAAGTGGGAGAAAAAAAAACTGCTTTTGCATGACAAAAAAACGTAATTTTTTTCTCTGGGGGCGTCCAGAGCCCATTCTCGACACAAGGTTTGAGCTGAAATTTTTTTCTCTCATCAACTTTTCTGTGATCGGTCAGAAATTTATAGTGGCTGTGTTTAAATTGACAAGACCCAAGTTTTGGATTCAAAAGTTCAGCCGGACATTAAGAACGTTTTATCAATTTTATTGTGATAAGGCGGGAGTCTGGATCTTTGCACAGGAACTGGTCTGGAGAGAGAACACCATTAGTAGGCTGTAGGTCTCAGGGAATGCACATAAGAGCAGGAAATAGCCACTAACATTTTCAGACAGGTGAGGGGAGTTAGGTGAGATGTAGAGCCAACTCCCAGAGCTTGGAGGAGCGGCATTAGTTAGATGTCACCGTAAGTGGTGGGCAAGCAGTTGGAGAGAGAGGCCTTTAATGCTGAGAGCAGATCCGACAGAGGGGCAAACTTTAACCGTGGTCCAAGTGATGAAGCAAGGGTCATACACAAGGAAGCCAAGGTCAGAAAACAAATCCAGAGTGGAATCTTTATTCCAAAAACCGATGGGCAGAAAGAAGTCATAGTTACCAGAATCAGATGAGCAGAACTAATCAGACATGGGGCAGACAAGACGGAAAACCCAGGAAACAGGTGTGAGGTTGTGACAAGGAAATCAGGCATGGGCTTGGAATAAACGCTAGACATCTACTGGCAAAAAGTGTTCGATAATCTGGCAGAGACTTGGCATGGACGGTGTTCTTATATAGAGCAGGCAACAGGTGAAGAGTATGATCGTCATTGCGATGGACAAGTATGCGTGGCAGGTGGCAGAGAGAAGAGATCAAGACATAATTGGAAAAATGGATAAACTGCTATTGGATCATTTTACTTCAAATGCTCTGCTAAAGATCAGCTTGAAGAATTTGTTAGAAATCTAAGAGCTACTTTTCCAACAGGACTCAGAAAGGTAGTTAACCCTTGTGCACCCGTGGTAATGTCTCATGCGGGGGGGTCACGGTGAAACCCCCCACACACGCGCGCGCGCACAACACATTAAGCTCCGTTCCTCGGGCACAGGCATGCGGTCACGCCCGCACGCCACACAATACTGAAGCGTACACCATCCACACACGTACACGCGGCACTTGATGCATCATGTTCTCATCTTGGCATCCCTGCTCCTGGGACACAGCCCGCACCTCTTCCTCCTCCTCCTACTACTCTCGGGAGAAGAAGGCGCTCTGTCGGCGATGGCTTCGTTCCGCCACCATGTGTCGTCCTCTGTGGCATCCGCCACCAACAGCTCTTCCACACACACTTTGCCCAGCCGCTCCAGAAAGAGCCTGTACTTGTTGCACTTGCTGGGCAGCCAATCAGGACGCAGCTCCCGCCACAGCACAAATGTGTTGTACATGGACACGTCCACCATGTTGTGAAAGAGAGCCACGGGCCAGCGGTTGGTCTTTCTCCTGCAGCTGTTCGTGGTCAGCACCTTGTCCAGGTTGTCAACATTGCCCTTGGTGCTGTTGTAGTGGAGCATCACGAGGGGTTTGCCGCAGCCACCCGCCACACACTCTACTTATTATTATTTGTCATCTCGGTTGACATTTGAGGAGGTGCCGCTGCTACTCAGGTGCCTCTCGGCGGTGGTCAGGATCAGTACGTTCCTGTTGCGCTTGGTCACGTACGAGACGATGGCCACTGAGACGGGTCAGCGGACGAAGGCGAGCCACGATGAGCCTACCTCGCGGCCTCTGGTCTTGAGCAGCCGCTCGGGTATCTCGGGCCTGTTGGCTCTCATGGTGCCGAGCGCCGTCAGGCCCAGTCGCGGCGCAGCATGGAAGAAGTTGTCGAACGTCACGTTGTGCCCGGGCCCCAGTCCCTCGGTGAGGTTAAGGACCATGCGGCAGCCTAGGTTTTTCTCTTGTCGCGTTTGCCTGCATACACCTGCATTTAACACGTATAGCTGGATCACGCGTCGTACGCCACCCTCAACTTGATGCTCTACTTGGCCAGCTTGTTGGGCATGTACTGCCTGAAGAGACACCGACATTTTTTTGTTTGTTTGTTTGTTGTTTGTTTTGGGGGGTTTTGCCATGGGGGGGGGGGGGGGGGGGGAGCTCTACCGAAATGACAAAAGTTGAGGGGGAAGGGGAGGGAAGAGAGAGAGAGAGAGAGGGGAAAAAAAAGAAATGTTAATTTTATTTTGTTTTAATATTTAGTTTTTAATTAATTTATTTTATTTTTTGGGGTAAATCCTCAATCGCCGCCGCCACCTTATCTTTGAAAAAAAGAACAGGCCGGGGGGTGGAGTTTAGAGTGAGCACACTTTCACCCAGGCAGGTGTTGGGTGAGAAGAAAGACCCGGGGATACGATGAGGCGTGGCTAGCTGGCTGGCTGGTACGCATGCAGGAACACACACACACACGTATCCTTGGGTCTGCCCCCTGGAGGGTACGTCATATGTGGGGGGTCTGGATGACATAAACACACACACGCAGGTATCGTTGGGTCATTGAGACCTCGGGGGTATATGAGGGGTCACACAATGCATCTGGATGACTCCCCCCGATACACGGGGAAGGTGGGGTCTGGATACCCACCCCCACCCGGTCTTGTGGGTGGGTTTTGTGAGGGGGGTCTGAACGACCCCTCAAGATGGCACAAGGGTTAAACATCAAACAACCCATGAAAGCAACACAACTTTTTACACAGGTGAGACAGTGCATCAATACAGGCTCTGTGGCTTTGCTGGTCTGTAGAGAGCAAACCTCGGCCGGGCAGCGTAGGGAAACATTCCATTTGTTAGCTCATTATTGTGCACCATCTGGCAGAAACTGTGGTGGTTTCTTGTGACAAATTTCCAAATTGCAAATGGCGTATACTGTCTGAGTTTGTATTGTGTCTGTTGGCAGTAAGGGAAGCAAAAATAGGTACAGTAATGGAAGCGTGGAGACTCTGCAATATTCCTTGGAATACTCCTAGATTCCTAGGAGTTCTGTGCTGCAGTTTCTCACTGAGTAAATCAAGATTCAAGAGTCTTTATTTGTCATTCCACTACATGTGGTGGAATGAAATTGTGTACACAGGGTCCCAGTTGCAACCAACAAAATATTAAAATGTAAAAGAAAAACAGTAATAAGATCTAAGATACAAACTAAGAAAAATGTTAACTAAAATACACTAAGCACTAGAAGCATAGAAACAATAAAAACAATACGCCGACCAGTAGCACGAACAAGTCTGTGTGAGCAGATGAGCACGAATGAACACAACAACATGAAACAGATCAGCAGCAACATGATGAGATTTTTCACAGTGATTACCCTGATTAGAGCTTCATCAGTTGAACAGCCTCAGGGTAGAAGCTGTTCCTCAGTTTAGTGATTCTACACTTAATGCTCCTTAACCTCCTGCCTGAGGGAAGTCAGGCAAAAGGTGTGTGTGCTGGATGAGTGGGGTTCTTCATGATGCAGGTGGCTCTTGTCCTGCATCTGGAGGTGTAGATGTCTGTGATGTTAGGGAGGCTGACTCTAACAGACTTCTGTGCAGCCTTCACCACTCACTGCAGAGATTTTCTTTCTGCAGCTGTGCAACCTCCATGCCACATGTTGATGCTGGAGCACAGAGTGCTTTCCACTGCACACCTGTAGAAGGAGATGAAGACTGAGCTTCCCAGACTAGCTCACCTCAGCCGCCTGAGGAAGTAGAGTCTCTGATGAGCTTTCCTTGATCAAGCTGGTAGTATTGTTGCCCCAAATGAGGCTGTTGTTCAGGTGCACACCCAAGTATAGTACTTGTTGCTGGAGACCACTTTTTTATATACCTTTATTTTACCAGGAAGAAATCCATTGAGATCATCAATCTCTTTTACAAGGATGTCCTGGACTTCCACCGCAGATCGTCCTATCTTCGGTGGGGTGTAGGTGGTGTTTGCTCCTTCTGAAGTCCACGACCATCTCCTTCGTCTTCTTCACATTGATGTAAAGGTTGTTCTTCCTGCACCAGCTCTCCAGTTTTTCAACCTCCTGCCTGTAGCTGGTATCATTGTTTGTTATACATCCCACCACCGCTGTATCATCTGCAAACTTTACAATATGACATCCTGGATGGGTCGGTGCACAGTCATATGTGAGCCAAGTGAAAAGAGGGCTCAGCACACAGCCCTCGGGGGAGCCAGTGCTGAAGGTTATGGTGGAGAAGGAGAAGTTGGGGATCCTCACTGCAGTCTGTTAAGAAGTCTAGAACCCAAGTGCAAATGGAGGGGCTGAAGCCCCCAGTATACTCCCGCGTCCGTACGTGAAGGTACGCGTGTCTGTACGCGGAGGTAAGCGTGTACTTCCGCAGGGCGTGTCCGCGCAAAGCTAAATTTTTACGACGTGTCGCACAATAAACTGCCTGGCGATGGACTTTTTTGTACGCGACACCAATGTATTAAATTACCCTTTTTCATCCCTGATCTGGCCTTTTCTTTTGTTTTTTGCCAAGAGGCAAGCAATCTCTTCCTCCTCCGTTGATGCTTGACTGAAATTGTGAGAAATGAAGGAATTTGTCATGAGTGAATTAAAATCAGGTCCAACATGGCTGCGGGAGGGTCTGGAGATTTCCTGGTGGGCTGATCTGATGTGTGGGCTGCAGAGCCAGCGCTCCGTTTTTTTTTTTTGTTGTTTTTTTTTATAACTTTTTATTAACAACATATAGAACGCTGTGGCTGGGGCTGCCAGCTCTCGTTTTTTTTTTTTTTTACCTGTCAATCAATCCAATAGGCGTGTCAGCAAATGACCAATTGGCGACCTCAATTTGTCCCGAAGGTAAACGCCCCTTGTCTGCGAAGCTGCTCTGCAGCCACTCAGGGTGGACACTCGAGTATGAAGTCTCAACCCTCTGCGTGCGTACGTACATGCGTACCTCCGTGCGGATGGGCGTACGTGGGAGTATACTGGGGGGCTTTAGTCCTAGTGTGAGTAGATGGTCTATCAGGGTTTTTGGGATCATAGTATTGAAGGCAGACATGAAGTCCACAATGAGCATAGAGACGTAGGAGTCCTTCTGACCCAGGTGGTTGAGAGCAGTGTGGACCACAGAGGAGATGGCGTCTTCTGTATATCAATTCTCACGGTATGCATACTGGTGAGGGGCCTTGCTGATGGTTGTTTTGATGTGGGTCATGACCAGTTTTTCGAAGCATTTAGCGACTATCGGGGTGAGGGCTACTGGCCAGTAGTCATTTAGACCAGTCACTGTAGAGCTCTTTGGAACTGGGATGATGGTGGCGGTCTTCAGGCAGGTGGGAACTATCGCCAGGGTAAGTGAGGAGTTAAATATGTCGGCCAGCACCTCGCAGAGCTGATCGGCACATTCTTTCAACACTTTCCCGGGGATGTTGTCTGGGCCAGTTGCTTTGTGAGGATTAATCCTCTTGTAAGTACTTCTTACTTCGGCTGAGGTCATGCTGAGAAGCTCTTCTTCTGGTGGTGAGGTGAGTCTGGTGCTGTGTGGTCTGTTCGGGTCTTATAGCGTGCATAGAACTTGTTGAGGGCATCAGACAGTTGGTATGTTTACATGGACATAAGTAACCGGATCAAATGGCCGGTCGGAATAAAAGTGTGTCATGTAAACACTCCGTTCGGGTTATTTTTTGTGTATTCGGCGCGATCCGTTATAATTTCTGATCAGAACGAAACGGGTGGTTTACGCCGATCCGAAACCCGATCGGTGCGCATGTAAACGCTTGATCTGTTCGTTTTTATCTGATGGTGAAAAACTGACCTGACTGCGCATGTGCGACTTTGCCATTTCCGCCTGGCTAACGCTAATAATATTAGCATGTCAGGGAAGTAAAACTGGTCGGTGAGCGACACAACATTTCTACTAGAAACTTTTAAAGAGCTCAAAATGATTTCTATTACCTGTAGCTCAGTCAGGGAGTGCAATAACGTCTCCACCATCATTAAAACCTGTCGCGGGTCCATTTTGGGTGCTCAGGTTTGTTTACGTTCACCCGGAAGTAGAACTTCTTCTTCGGTGGTTTTTTTAAGGAGAGTTTACCACTCTGCGCATGTCAGTACTGCTGTTCAGAACAAAGCCCGCTGCATGTAAACGCTCATCATGAACAGATTGTGCCCATGTAAACAACACATTTGAATTATTCAAACAGAACACATTTCAATCCGGTCAAAGAATTCTGCGCATGTAAACATAGCTAGTGACGGGTCTCTAGGACATTGCTCACTTCTGCCTTTATAATCTGTTATACACTTAATGCCCTTCCACATGCTCTGTGGTTTTTGAAGAGAAAAATGTCCCGCAACTACATGAGTGAGAGCAGATGTCTTCACTCCCTGCAAAGCATGAATTTAGTCATTCACCCAAAAAAAAACTTTTTCATACAGCTGTAATATAATGTTGATTGTGTGGCTGCTTATGCCATTGCAGCACTCATTTCAAAGTGGTATAAAGAAAAACAAATAGGTATGGGGGCTATACAATGAAGCAAATTCAAAAAGGCAGGGCTTTCTTCCCTTAGCTTGGCTTGTCAGAAGCCCAACACTCTACTAAAATATTACAGTTATTATGAGATTGGTTGGTGTCATGGTGGCTCAGTTTTTTTTTTTAGCTGTTGCCTCAAAGTGAGAAGGTCACAGGATCAAATCCCAGTCAGTGGACTTTCAATCAATCAATCAGTTTATTCACTCGATTCAAAAAATTGATCATCAGTTTACAAACACATTCTCTGACAACACTTATTTACACAAGTGAAGAGGGAGCAGTAAGAAGAAAATTTTGTATAGACCTGCCCCCTTTCTCAATAATTACAAAAATGTCATGGTCATGTACATTAAATTAACAAAGCAAGTTGCAAACAATATATCACTCTTCCCATTGACAACTCAAAAGTGTATAAGAGTTAATCATTCTTTTTTTATAAAGTGTTTTGAATTGGTTTATAGTAGAGGATTTTTTTTACTCCTCATCCAAACTGTTCCATAATTTTACTCCATGCACCGAAATGCACATTTTTAAAAAAATAGTACGCACAGGTTTACTTTTGAAATCATACTTACTTCCGTTATTTCTATCACGAGCTTACGAAAAATAACTTTTGTAAATTAAATGTCAATAATCTCTTTCTAGTTTAAACATAACTAATAGCATTTTAAATTAACCAGATCCCTTAGTTTCAAGATATTTGATTGAATAAACAATTTATTTGTGTTCTCTGATGTCCACTTTATATAAAATTCTCATAACTTTCTTTTGTATGACAGACAATGGTTTAGTGTTGGTTTTAGAAGTGTTGCCCCATCCATCCATTTTCTTTACCCGCTTATTCCATTTTGGGTCACGGGGGTCGCTGGTGCCCATGTCCAGCAATCACTGTGCGAGGGGCGGGGTACACCCTGGACGGGTCGCAAGTCCATCACAGGGCCACATGGAGACAAACGAGACAAACAATCATTCACTCTCTCACTCACACCTAGGGACAATTTAGAGTTACCAATCAGCCTAACATGCATGTTTTTTGGACTGTGGGAGGAAACCGGAGTACTCGGAGAAAACCCACGCATGCACGGAGAGAACATGCAAACTCCACCCAGAAAGGCCCCTGGACCGGGGTTTGAACCAGGGACCTGCTCGCTGAGAGGCAGCAGCTCTACCAGTTGCGCCACCGTGCTGCCTGTGTTGCCCCATACTTCTATACAAAAAGTCAGATATGGAACAACAAATGAATAATATAATGTATGTAGTGTTGATAGTTCTAAAGTATTTTTTACTTTATTTAGAAGTCCAATACTTCTGCATAGTTTTAGTTTCATGTATTTTTTATGAGATTTCCAGTTAAGTTTATGATCTAAAACAACCTCTAAAAATTTAACTTCATATACTCGTTCAACCTGATTATCATCTATAGACATTATAATAGAATAATCTATTTTTTTGTTACCAAAAATTAATAGTTTAGATGGGTGGAGTTTGCATGTTCTCTCTGTGCATGCGTGGGTTTTCTCCGGTTTCCTCCCACAGACCAAAAACATGCATGTTAGCTTGATTGGTAACTCTAAATTGTCTCTAGGTGTGAGTGAGAGAGTGAATGGTTGTTTGTCTTGTTTGTCTCTATGTGTCCCTGTGATGGACTGGAGACCTGTCCAGGATGTCCCCCGTCTCTCTCACTGGGACTGCTGGATATGGGCACCAGTGACCTCTGCAACCCAAAAAGGAAGACGAGGATAAAAGATGATGGATGGATGGATGTTGCTTTGTTTACTCTGACTTTTTGCCTTAGTTTTTGTGCACGTTCACATACAATGTTCCACCAATCATTTGATGTTGTTTCCACTTAAAATACTCCAATCCAGCAAAGTTACAGATTTTAAAAAAAGTTCACTCCAACATAAAGATCATCATTCATAAAGAGTAGTAAGTTCACATTAAAAGAACATAATATAAAACATCAATGAGAAAAAAACACTGTAATTCTTGTCAATTTAATCAGACTTAAACTGTATTTCTCAAAACTGAGATTGTTTAAAAAGCTATCTGCAACAGGCAAGCTAATGTTTTTTTTTACATTTCTACATTTGGTAGTAGTTTGGTGTTCCAGTTTACTTAAAAATGTGCACCAAATCGATAAGGTAATAAGTCTGCCTTTCATTTAAATGCTCTTCTCCCAACACTCTGAGCTCAGAACATAAACGTCACATAAATACATGCGCAGAAGAGTCAATCTGGTGATCACTGTCCTCACAGCTGAGGCATTGAGTTCATATTTGAATGTAAGCATGAAGGCTTAAAACTGCTCCAGCACTGACTTTGAACAAACTCAAAGTCTTTAAGATTCTGCTCCCATTAGTCTTAACCTGAGGGTCCTTGTGTAATGAGCAGAAATACTTTTACAGAAACTGTAAAGTTTTATTTCAGTCTGATAAAAATATATTCAGCTTTTTTTTTTCTTTGAGCTTAAATATGTACAAACAAAACAAAAAAATAACTTTTAGAATCAATTCCAGATGGATACATACTTGTTTAGGACGGTAAAAACCTTGAATGTTTAAAATGTAATTTACTACAATCTGCTGTTCAGAGCAGAATTAAATACAACAGACCAAAAACATGCATGTTAGGCTGATTGGTAACTGAATTGTCTCTAGGTGTGAGTGAGAGAGTGAATGGTTGTTTGTCTTGTTTGTCTCTATGTGTCCCTGTGATGGACTGGAGACCTGTCCAGGGTGTCCACCGCCTCTTGCACAATGATAGCTGAATATGGGCACCAGTGACCCCCGCAACTCGAAAAGGAAGAAGTGGGTAAAGATAATGGATGGCTCGACAGTTTAGTTTTTAAACAGGGAGTGGAGGCACAGAAGTTATAGAAGGTGGGTCTGTGATCGGAAAGTCGCCAGTTCAACTTCCAGTACCGACAACATCATGCATGAGAGAAGAAGAGTCTGTAGCATCTTAGCCAGTACATCTGCGATGCAGTTGTTGGCAGATGTCGACCGTGTGCGGGGTGTTTGAATGCATGAGAGAAGCGGAGCGTGCTCAATTCACACAAGGAGAGCTGTTGGTCAGGCTACTTCTTGATGTGCTCTCTAAAATAGTTATTGAATCAAGTGTTTACTTATGTAGGTAAAACCATATGTTAAACAACCCATTAAAATACACCAGAATGCAAGAAATGACATCTACTTAATTCAAAATTTTCTGTGGGAGGACCCCCAGACACCATCCCCCCACCCCCCCACCCACACACACTTACACACATATTACAAATGTTCCTGATGCTAATGGCCACTGCATTGTTCAAACTAAGAGCCATTGTCAGCACTGGGGGCTAAGCTTTCCTAAAAGTCAGATTCTAGTATCACCCATGCTAACAAGAATCCGTCCATAGGACCTGATCGGGCTTTTGCGGTTGCTGCTCCAAAACTGTAGAACAGTTTACCTGAGAATTTAAAGACCGCTCAGACTGTTGAGACTTTTAAATCTTTGCTCAAGACTCATCTGTATTCCTTGGCATTTCATCCACGCAGAGACTGAGAACAAGTTGAGCTGATTTTATTGTTGTTGTGTGTTGTTTTTATTGTCAACTTATGTTTTTGAGTGGCACTAGATGCATTTTTACTCTTTTAAAAAAAAATTTAATCTGTCTGAACTGTAAAGCACTTTGGTCAGCTTTTGTTGTTTTTATGTGCTATATAAATAAATTGACATTGACACTGACATTGACATAGGACCTGATTCAACCTTGTTACCTGGTAGATTCATCTACCTGGATTACTGAGCACGCATAAGGATATAGTCATTTTTGTTTGCTGAGCTGCAGCAGCCATCCAGCTGAGCCTAACAGGTTAATCAGTTGTAGATGCACATTCTTTATTAACTTTTATTTAATCAGGCAAATCCCAATGACATCCCAGATCTCTTTTGCAACGGGGCCTAGGCCTGAAGGCAAACTAACACACATGATGTTTGAATGCATCAAGACTTTGATTTGCAGGACTCAATGATTATTTTCTTTGAGTTTTATTAAAATCCATACAGTGGTTCATGATATTGTGCTAAAAGAAAGTCAAGACAGACAGGGAGACCACACAACGATGCATAATATTACTCTCCCTTTATAGCCATGGGTGATATTTACCTTGGGACAAACGTGTTTGTTTTTTCCAGAACTTTGCACACTCATTTATTGCATCTCTGTTTTAAGATGAAACAACCTAGTTATGGTTGTAGTTTCAGTAAAGCAAATATTGAAATGTCAGCTCATATTTTACCTGTCAGAGAACATTGTTCAAGTTCAAGTTATGTTTATTTGTCATATGCAGATTAACACAAGGTCAAAAGCTCAACGAAATGTTCAGGATGAGAAGAACTGATTTGACTCGCTAAAACAAAGAGCAAACAAACAAGAAAATACTAAAGCTTGTGAATAAAACCCCGAGATACTTGAACTCTTCCACTTGAGGCAGAACCTCACCCTAATTGAACTAAAAAGTGCTGAAAGATAACTAGAAGGAACTGTCAGTTACCGTTTCATGTCTCTCAGAACTTATCATGAGCTATCTGTTAATGTTTTTCTCATGTGCATTTTGATTCATACATCAAATTACAGTGAGTCTCCACATTGAACACTGTCTTATTAGTTTGTCTATGCTAGAATAAAATAATAAATCAAGCCCACTATTGATTCTATGTCATACACTCAGTCTCTTCAGAAAAACTGAGTTCTAATAATGTATATAAGAAAACACAACCATGTCAGATGGTTGCCTGTTATCCCTGCTGCAACAACTTAGCAAGCATGAGCCCTTGACACATCATCATCAAGACACAGCATGTAATATCTAGTAGTATGCTTACTGTGGTGATGCAATTTGTTGTTCGTCCAAATAGTCATATCTCAGTGCCAAGCCTAAAATCCTCCAAATTAAAGACTTAGTACTGCATAATGTTGCTTTCTTCAACTCTTTTAAACATAGTTTTATGTTCACTTATGAAAGGAAGTTATTGGCAGAATAAACTTGAAAGAGCTTCATAAATTCAAAGTGGCTTTCCAAAACCTGCACACCTGAATGGTAGCTGGAAATATTTCAGATTGTTACAAAGCCCTCAGACCTGGCACCCAGCTGGTGTTGCTGTCAGAAACAAGGCCTACAACTTTGATAGATTTAACTATGCTTTGAGGCATAATGAAGCTTAGCAA
This sequence comes from Nematolebias whitei, assembly GCF_014905685.2. Taxonomy (NCBI): domain Eukaryota; kingdom Metazoa; phylum Chordata; class Actinopteri; order Cyprinodontiformes; family Rivulidae; genus Nematolebias; species Nematolebias whitei. Next base: position 14,680,785 of record NC_056498.1, read on the forward strand.
CTGAATCTTTAGTAGCTTTGTTGATCCATTCTGTTTTCTCCTCTCTGTGCATGTTCACAGCTGATTAGTTTATTGTAGTCCCTGTAAGAACATCATTAAAACACACAGCCTGTAGTGTGAGATAGACGCCGCTTGATTCCTCATTGATCCCTCTCCGTCACACTTACTCTGCGCTGCTGCCACTGTTGACTGCTGGAGCTGCTGGCACAGTGACTAAGGCAGAGCAGATGGCTCCTCTTGTTTTTTCAGATAGCATTAAAGTAAAAGAACTAAAACCAAACACTGCACAGAATAATGCATAACATAATTTTAGCTTCAAGTAAAACTACAAAAATCAGTTGATTTAAATGTTATCGTGAATAATATATAGGACTCAGCTTAGCAAGTTATTAGACAAATGATTCATCTAGTATGGCAATGTGTTAAAAATCTATAGTCATATTAAGATTTTAGTCAAAAGCTGTTATGAATGGTAACTATTGTGAGACTGTTCTTTTTAGCTAAATAAAGCACAAATGACTGCTCTGTTTAAATTGTATTTTGGATGGAAATGTTTTGTGGGCTAACATCAGATCTAGGTAATTTAAGAGAAGGACCACACTGATAAAATTATATTAATGAAAATACTTATTAAAACATTGAGCATTTTCCAGCAATTCTGAATAAATCAGAAAGTACTAACACATTTGCCATCTTACTTCCATATAAAATAAGCATGTAGAAAAACACTTTTTTCCTAGGAAGTTGCAAGGAAATTCAGTTTTACTTTTTTTAATAACTCAAATATCAGCTAAAAGTACTCTCAAGCCCTACGCCAAGTTAACTTCTAAGGCCTATAGCCATGCTACATTACTTTCAGTTTTTTGCTGATAATGTTTTTAGGTGAACACTGGCAGAAAACCAACCATTGCCACAGTAAACTAGTGGTCATTGATAGTGTTATATCAACTTTTTCAGTAGGTTCGGTTAGGTTTATTTGTCATATGCAGATCATGATCTCGTTAGCATCATGGTACTGTTAGCAGTGTGGTCCCATTAGCAGCATGATGATAATAACGACCGCGGCAATGGACGATGGCTACCCTCGAGAACCGGGTCCAGCAGTCAGAGAACATCCAAGACTTCTCCAAGGAATCGAACAGTTCCATAGAGTTCGGTCCATGTAGGCAGATGGAGGATCATGGAGACGGCCGTCATGACAGACCGGAGCCTGAAGCTGGAAGGGGGCACGATGGTAAGGCAGTGACCGAAAAGCAAGAAGTGGGTAAAGATAATGGATGGATGGATGAATGTTTGCCATGTGGCATTCCTCCTTATGGCAGTGCACAATATTGCAGCAGCTTCACCAGCTCTTGGTGTTAGCTCATTTACAGTTAAAACAGAGCACAGTCAAGCAAACATATTCGAGTTTAACAGTAGTTACTGAGTTCATCTTCATCCAGAGCTAAAAACAAGACTTGACAGGCTGCACATCTTAAAAAAAAAAAAAATACAGAGACATGGACGGAAATGGCACAAAGCCAAGAGGTGATGCGAGCTGAGGCACAAGTGGGGTAACGGGGCCGGACTGCTAACCAGGCTAAGGGCTAACACTAGCAGGCTAGCTAATCCTTTACACTTTCTATTAAACATTCGAGCTTTGGATAATAAAATGGACCTGCCGAGAAGGGGTTCTCTGCAGGCCAAAAGTGGGCGTTTCTGGCTAATAGGCGTTTGTGGGGGGCAAACACTGATTGGCTAGCTGTATTTGCTGCTCTTTAGTTAAGTTACATGAGCTCTTTTTTAAAACTGAAGGTTTCTAAGAACCAGCGTTAAATCTACTGTCAAATATAAGAAGATTCTCTTTTGTTCTTGGGTTGTAGGCTGCACCTGACACAGGTTGCCTTGAGTGTGGTCTGGGTACAATGAAATATGAAACATCTGAAGTGAAACCTGCTCCCATTTGTCCAAAAAGTCTGGTCTCATTTAAAGATATGAGTCCTGTAATGAAATAATGGCCCAAAACAAATGCTAAAAACAAAATCTGCTCTTAAGAAGTGTCTTCTATGAGTTCTGATCTATGAAAGGAGCTGAAACATGGAGTAGGGTTGACCCTTAAAATGTGAGACAGCTGAGGAAGTTAACCAGTAAACAGAAATACCTGCTGCAGTTGCAGAAATCTTACAGAAACTGACAATCACTCATCTGTAGTGACTGCAGGTTGAACAAGACAATGTGAAGTTAAAGGAAACATCCTTTGTCCCAAGGCCAGTTGAAGTATCATTAATATTTTTCTTTCTTTATCAATTGTAACGATTTTCACATTTTTCAACAACCAAAATTGATTTTGTTTTTAAATGTTATGGCTAGGTATTAAAAAAAATATATATATATATTTATTTATTTATTTATTTATTTATTTATTTATTTATTTTTCCCCTTGTCCTGTCTGGCATTGTGACACTATGGGTGCATTCACACTAGCCCTGTTTAGTCCGCTTTAATCAAACTCTAGCTCGTTTTCCTTGAAAGTCCGGTTCGTTTAGGGAGGTGTGAACGCATCATCGAACTCTGTCACGGAACAAAAAGGCGAACTCTGGCCCGGGCTAAAACCTAGGTCTCGGTCCGGTAGAAGCGAACTCCAGCGCGGTTCGAGTTCAGTTTGAATGTAAACAGACCGGACCCGCTCCACAGGGTGAACAAACAGCATTGCTCTGACCTTATATGGAGCCGTCAGCTGCCTTGTGTGAAAAACAATATTCTCCATGGTCTTCTGTCTCATCTTCTGCTCATGCTGAGTCCATTTTTGAAAAAAGACAAAATATAACTCCTAAAACTGCTAAAACTTGATGCCACTTCGTTTTTATTTTTATTTACAGAAGAAGAAGAAGACGTGTCTTCAGAGGTTTTTGTGTCGTTTCTTTCAGTAGTTCTTGGTGCAGCGCCCGCCCACAGGCGAGCGGGGGAATAGGTTGGTTCAACAGGTTGACTCGACTGCACAGTGCAGTGTGAATGCAAACGCACCAGCTCAAATGTAAACAAAAGCTCATAAATATTGGTCCCGAACCGAACCGAGTCTACCGGACTATCTAGTGTGAAAACAACCTTAGAATTATTGTCTGAGTGTCAAAGTGATGCCCAACAAATCTACTTTCACAAGCAGAGCATTATGGCTGGCCTTAATGCGCCACTCGATATATAAATTAAATTTTATTAAAATATGCTTTGGGTTTGTTCCAGATGTAATGGACACGGGGACGGAAAAAAACAAACATTTAGCTCTCCCCACTACCCAGTTATGGTGCAAATATTTTGAAATGTAACCAAAAGTTCTGTGTTAAGAGAGGCGGAAAGAGAAGTTATGGAGACCCCGCTAATGTCGAACCAGTTAACACCATAGACATAATATGCCTGTGGTTAACACAATCTGCCAATAATGCCTTGTTTTTAGACATAATGTGTCTGTGGTTAACACAAACGGCTTTTTATTGTTCAGCCTTTTTTTCTATCGTCCAATCAGATGTGGCTAGCCAAACACACCCATTTTTCTATCGTCCAATCAGATGTGGCCTGCCAGACACGCCCATTTTTCTATAGTCCAATCAGATGTGGCCCGCCAGATACGCCTTCCGAATTTGTCTGCAGAGATACCTACTTGGACCTGCCATGTCTGAGATCATGCCAACAAGAGATGGTCAATGGACTGTACTTATATAGCGCCTTTCTATCTTATGAAGATACTCAAAGCTCTTTACAACACAATCTGTGCCTTCATTTACCCATTCAGGCAGCACTCTACTATATGTATGCAAATAATAATCAGTGCTTTGTCACATTCATACACCGATGGGACACACATCAGAGGCAGTGAGGGGTTCAGTGTCTTGCCCATGGACACTTCGGCATGTGACTGCTGGTGGAGTCGAACCCCCAACTCTTGCATTGGAGAACCACTGCTCTAACCAGTCAGCCACAGCTGCCCAAGAGATGCAGAGCTGCAGGTTTTATTGCATAAATTTTATTTATTTATTTCAAATATTGTTCACAGATTTGATTAAATCTGTGTTAGTGAACACTCCTCCTTTGACGAGACAATCCCTCAGCCTCACAGGTGTAGCATATCAAGATGCAGATTAGACAGCATGGGTTCAGCATACTCTGTTTGAATTGCTGAAATCAGCTTTATTTATTGTAGTTGCTAGACAAAAATGTTGTCTTTTTGTTTTTTCACAGAGCAGCTTTGTCTCTTCTCGAGACAAAGCCTTGGCTGAACTTTTTCTCACAGACGTATGCACCAAGTTTTGTGTGATTAGTCAGATGTTTTGGGCGTGTTTGTCAATGCCGAAATGTGCTCTGACATTCAGCTGCATGACTAAATTAAATATCCAAAATTATTCATAATAAATGAATAATAATAAATTAATTAAATAAACACACTAAATTAATCGAATGGACACCACCCTAGAGAGGTGCTTAGGGCATGTCCAACTGGGAGGAGACCCCAGGGAAGACCCAGGACACACTGGGGAGACTATGTCTCTTGGTTGGCCTGGGAACACCTTGGAATCCTCCCAGAAGAGCTGGAAGAGGTGGCTGTGGAAAGAGATGTCTGGACCTCCCTGCTCAAGCTGCTGCCCCCACGACCTGACTTTGGAATAAACGAAGATAATGGATGGATGGAATTAGTCGAATGGCCAAAAACTCCTGGATGGGAATTGTGCTGACATTGTATATGGAGTAGTCTGTGTGCTGACAAGTGTGGTGTTCTCTTCATGATAGATTTATGGCAAAATGGCAGATGTAGGGACGGAATGAAAACTCTAGCGGGAAGAAACCTGTGTGGTGTTGTATACTACAGTGGGAGGGGTATCCAAGGAGCTTTGCACCTGTGTCTCGTGGACTATGAAAGGTGTGTGCAAAAACAAACATCCAGAAACCACGTGACTGTGGGCTGACTGTTCGGCTTCAGATGGAGCATGGCCCGTTATGCTGAACACTCTAAAATGTGCAGTTTCATCACACAGCACAATGCTACAGGTGTCACACTTTTGAGGGAATGTGCAATTGGCATGCTAACTGCAGTAATATCTAACAGAGCTGTTGCCCACGAATTGAATGTTCATTTCTCAGCCTTCTCCAAAGTCGTTTCAGTGAATTTAGCAATGCATCCAACAGGCCTCGTGACCACAGAACATGTTAAATCACATCAGCCCAGGACCAACACATCCAGCATCTTCACCTTCAAGATCACCTGAGACCAGTTACTTGGACATATGTTGCAACAATCTGTTTGCATAACCAAAAAAAATGTCTCCCCAAACTGTCAGAAACCATCTCAGGGAAGCTCATCTGCCTGCTCTTTACCCTCATCGGTGTCTCTACTTGACTGCAATTTGTCATTGTAACCGACTTGAGTGGGTAAATGCTCATATTCCATGGTGTATGGCACATTGGAGAGATATTCTCTTAACGGATGCAGGATGGAGACTGTTGTCTGGGGTGCTATCAAATATCCCAGTTCTTGCATGGCCAGTATACTCTCCAACAACATTCTCAACCTCCAAAAAAACAAGGAGATGGTTGTGTATCCCCACAGAACTGGCACTACTCCTCTTCCACTCAACATATATGGAGCAGTGGTGGAAATGTTTCCTTATAAATTTAGGGATATCTGACCAATACCACCAGTTGAGGGTGTTGATAGTTTTCTTGATGCTGTCATCAAGAAAGCCCAACAGTGCTTCTTCAGGAAGTTGAAGGGACCAGGTCTGGCTGCTGATGTTATCAGGTCCTTCTACACTTGTGTGGTGGAGAGCGGCCTGACCTCATCCTTCACAGTGTGGTACAGAATCTGCACTGTGGCAGAAAAGTAATAAGATATATTTTTATGCTACTTTATCTTATTTCTTATTGATTCCTGTCTTTCATCATTGTTATTATTATACCCAAGTTCTGGGTAACTGTTTTTCATTCTTACGATGTAATGATTCAAATGGCATTAGTAAACTGAGTCTGGGTCTGAAAATCAGTAAACAACTTATAAACAATCCCGCAAGTCATAGCCTTCCTTTTAAAGCAGAAAAGTGGAGCAAAACATCTAGCCTTTCAATGTTTTGCTCTTTTCTTAAAGACAACCACACACCTTGACTGGGTGTAAATGCAGGGTTCCCAGCGACTCTGAAAATCAGGGTAAACCTGGAAAATGATTTTAACATTTTCCAGGCATGGAAAACTCAGGGGATATGAGAATAACCCTTAAAAATCATGGAAAACTTAGGGAATTTGACCACTGATCTGCTGATTACAATGTGAGCTTTCTCAGATTTTAACATGTACATATAATAATTATAGTATTCTAGTATGTTCTCCTTTTACAATGTGCATAGTACATGTATCCTTAGTGATTGGCTATGTTGGCTTTTTTGTATCTGTTATAAATCAAAATTAATTTTTAGGAACCATTGGTGTATATACATACCATAGGCTACAGTACACTACTCTAGTTCCAAGTGAACAAGTGACTGAAATATCTCCTGGAATTTCAGGATTTAGTCAGGGAAAATTCTGGGAATCTTCTTTTCATGAAAAACTGGGAGCTCTGAAATACAAATTCTGAGATTTTTGAGTAAACAAGTGTTAAACAGATTACAGCATGGCTTTGAAGCTTTTATGTGTCCACATACAGGTATAATGCTTGTTAGTCAATTAAAAGCATGTCACCACAAGTTAACAATCACCAGCCGCATACAGAAAAACTTCCAGAAATATGAACTGAAGTTTATCAGATATGACAAATAATTTCACGCCGAGGGTTTCTATGCAGACATAAATGAATCTTCAGGTGAATAATTCTCACATTCGTTACATTCTTCTTTATCTGTTTTGGATATCTGTTGAGAGTTGAAGTAAGAGTAAACTAAAAAATAAAAATCATAATTATACCTAAGCTATGCTATCTATCACTTTATTGCTTAAACGTTTAGTGTTTAAGACATAACATGTAAAACGTGACATAAGATAAAATGTTTTATTTTCTTCATGTTTATGTAGTTCCTTTAAAAAAAAACAGTAATATGAAAGTCAAATGTTATCTACACAAACTAAAGTACTTTTGGGGCATTTTTAACAATTATTGTTTGACTAAGGTCATAATTGTTACTGGTTAAAACAAACTTAGTGAAAGACAAGCTTTCCCTACAGTTAGAATGAAGCTGTAATTTTCTAATGTCTTTTTCTGTTTGGGGATTAAAAAAAATTGCAGTGTGACCATTTTTATTTTTCGATTTGCTGTGAAAAATGCAATGCAAAAATTTAAAGGTACGACACTGTAATTTCCATGTTGACACAAGCAGTTTTACAACTATCAGTGGCCTAAAGTTGCTCATGAATTTTAAACTGCTATTGTTAACTTTCTGCAGCATCTAGCTGCATTGCAATGCTAATGCTTGAGCAAAACCAGAAGCAAGTGCAGGTTCAGTTTTGTTAAGATATTTTCAATTTTCCCCATTTCTATAACAGTGCTACTGTGACAAAGGTTAATTTTTAGTGTTAATCATAAAATGTAGACACCCCCCAATATGTTTGTTTTATTGTATGTTTGGTTGATAAGCAATAGTTTGATCTTTAGTGTGTACTTAAACTTGGAGATATCCAGAACCACAAGGTTACACTCTGTATGCAGTGGAACATTTGCGCCACCAGAGGGCATCACTTGTGGTGAGTTGATTGTGAGTGTATATAGAGAAGAAGAAAAACAAACCAGTTGTGGAATCTGTATGCCATGTGGTGAGGCATTAAAACCACCTGAAAATCAGCAGACGTCCTCCTTAGAATGTGCAACACTACAACAAAGTCTGTTTTTGTTTGCATTTAGGTTTATGAGAAAAAAGTAGCCCATATTTTTCTTTGCTGCCACCTGTGTGAAATCACTATGGCAAATATTCCACTTTGGCTACATAAAGGGTCTATAGCCCCTATTTCCCAAGCTAATAACTACAATGGAGAAATATCACTATTATAAATGGGTTTCTTTTGGTACAAGTTTTATCAAAATGCAAAGACATCATAAGTACTGATACTAACAACGGTACTAACACAAGTGTTTTAATAAATTTTATTTTAATAAAAATTTAAATTAAATTTTTAATAAAATGTATAACTGTTTTTCAATATTCTGAGTTCTGGTGATTAACACCCTCTCCCTCCACAGGTTTAGTACTGATGAAGGACATACTTGGAATGTTCACAACTTCACCAGCACCTCTGTGTTTGTTGATGGACTCCTGAGCGAACCAGGAGACGAGACCCTAGTTATGACGTGAGTGCAAAACTAAATTCTTCATGCATGAATTGTTTCATTTCATAACTGCTTCTGGAAAACCCAATTCTGTACTCCATGTTTGCAACTGGATTAAATCAAAATGATTCAAAAAGCCAAGAAAATGTTAACTTTTGGTAGTTCTGCTCTTACATTTTAGTGTACAGTCTCTTTCAGGAAAAAAAAAAAAACATCCTCTGTATTGTATATGTGCAGGCAGAAAGATGGTAAGAAAAGTCTTAAAAATGAGAATCATTGTTACCTACATAGCTCTTCTTTTCATCAGGAGTTAAGTCTTATTATATGTTCTGTTCTAATGGGTAAAAATCTGTGATTTATGCTTGTTCTTCTTGATTGTTGAACCTGATCTGGTCTTTAAAATACATAACTGACCATGACAAAGTCCATGCTCAATAATCCAGGTATACAATTCAATATTTTTCAGTCAGGTCATCTGGACAGTTTATTTTTTTTGTGCTGAAACGTTTTGCCTTCAGTCCAGAAGGCTTCATCAGTCAAGGAAACACACAACAAAACTGATTCTTCCCTCAACAGCTTACTCCAAAGTGGAACAAACCAGTTCTGCTTGTGATAAGATGGTCTCTTTGGTACGCCCCCTCCTCCATTGTCCAGATGACATGACTGAAAAATGTTGGATTGTATACCTGGATTATTGAGCATGGACTTTGTTGTTTTCAACCAGTTTGACAAGACTATCAACAAGGAAGAGGGCCAGCAATGGAGGAGGGGGCAGACCAAAGAGACCATCTTATCACAAGCAGAACTGGTTTGTTCCACTTTGGAGTAAGCTGTTAGGGGAAGAATCAGTTTAGTTGTGTGGTTCCTTGACTGATGAAGCCTTCCGGATCGAAGGCGAAACGTTTCAGCACAAAAAAAGAAACTGTCCAGATGACCTGACTGAAAAATGTTGGATAATTGACCATGTACTTTTTTTATCAACCAAACTTTCTAAAGTTTGGTAAAATAATTACTTTAGTATAGAAACAAGTAGAAATACCCCCACCCCTCCCTTTTTTTAGTAAGCACTTGAATTATATGCTAAATGGTTATGATTGTCATGTCGGGTTTTAACTGGCGGGCCCACATGCAGAAAAACACTCGGCAGAATCGAAAACGGTTAAAGAATTTATTATTTACAGGTAGGATATATAGTAAA
>NC_056498.1:14690267-14694707 GCF_014905685.2 Nematolebias whitei
GGTGCCTCCTGGAGGAAAAAAGGGAAAAACAACCCCAGAACCTAACAATGATGGATTTTCTTGTAGAATAAAGACAAAAAGTACCTATCTACCCCAGTTCCTGGAGCTGCCTTCACACTTTCTGCTCTCTGCTTGGCTCTAATGATTGATCTAACAGACTTGGCCAAGCTGCACACCAAATTTAAGGGGGCTCAAGTTCCTCTTCCACCACAACAATTCCCTTGCAATTTTTTGGAGCGAGGCACCCAATTTTGTGAAGCTAACAGAAGCTGATCTCACACCAGATTTTCCCCCATATTCTTTTCTCTTGCTCAACCTTCAAATTGTCATTGCAGGAGAGGCTGAAGGAAAAAGACTATTCTGATCCATGGCCTTTCTTTCCGTCTTTTCTTCTCACCTCCATCCAAGAGGTAGATTAAACGTGGACACAGTTGAGTGTTCCAACAGGCCAATGATCCCAAATGTACATCAAAAATGATTTCTGAATGGATAAAGAAAAGTAACATTTGGCTTGTGGAAAAGTCTTTGGAATTCTCCAACCTTATTCCATCATCTTTACCCGCTTCTTCCTTTTCGAGTCGCCGGAGTCACTGGTGCCCATGTCCAGCAATCACTGTGCAAGAGGAGGGGGACAACCTGGACAGGTCTCCAGTCCATCACAGGGACACATAGAAACAAACGAGACAAACAACCTCTCTCACTCACACCTAGGAACAATTTAGAGTTACCAATCAGTGTAAAATGCATGTTTTTGGACTTTGGGAGGAAACCAGAGTACCCCAAGAAAACCCACACATGCACGGAAAGAACATGTAAATTCTACCCAGAAAGGTCTCGGGCCGGGATTTGGTCGGTGACCTTCTCGCTGAGAGGCAACAGCTCTACCAACTCTGATCCATCGTACCGCTGACATTGTGTTCATGCCAGGAAACCAACCAAAGTAAAAATAAATCTCTTTCAATTTGACCAAGTTGTCAAATGTCCAGTCAGAGTTGTTTCAGAAACTTGTTGATGGAATTTTCTTGTTGTGAATGGATGTAAAGGCTCGTTGTTGAGGTGTGTCTTACTGAGGGACTGAAAATACATAAAATTCAAACCTGTGTGCCAGATTTTTGTTTTTGAAATCACTGATGTTGCATTTTTTTTATAATCATTCCACATTTATAAAAAGAACAGTTTCAATAAATTGTTAAAAGTCCAAAATTAGAATGACATTCATGGCCATGTTGAGTGTATGTAATCTGACTTGCATTGTACTTTTTTAAATGTATTTAGACTTCACCTTTCCACCCTAAATGCCCATGTTCAATTTACATTTTAGACATTTTCCCAAAAACTGCTTTAAGGTTAAAGTTTAATCAGATTCATTGTCTTCTGTTGACCAAAAAAAACCTTGAATTTTGTTATTCTGATGTAAATTTAAATTCAACCATTTTTTGTGACGATCTCACACAAATAAAGTCCTTTTTTTACCATCTTCAGATTTTCTTCAGCTTTAAAGTTTCAAGGCTTCATTTTTTTGGCCATAAAGTCTGCTCCTCTCCTTTCTTAATCTTTTCATCAGTGAAGTTAACTGAAGTGAGACGTGTCCATCATCTCAGGCTTCAGGCCCCAGCTCACAGATAAGACCAGCTGTAATTTGTTGAGAAGGGCAAAGAGGTGGCCACACACGCAACGATACACATCAACACATACGTACATAGACAGACACATAAAGACACTGGTCTAAAGGATGGTTAGAACATATAGGTTCACTCACAAGTATTTTATGTATACTGTACACTGCCTGGAGCGGCACTGTGGATCAGTTGGTAGAGCTGTTGCCTCTCAGCGAGAAGGTCGCCTGATCAAATCCCAGTTGGGGGGCTGTTCTAGGTGGAGTTTGCATGTTCTCTCCGTGCATGCGTGGGTTTTCTCCTGGTACTCCAATTTCCTCCCACAGACCAAAAACATGCATGTTAGGCTGATTGGTAACTCAAAATTGTCCCTAGGTGTGAGTGAGAGAGTGAATGGTTGTTTGTCTCGTTTGTCTCTATGTGTCCCTTTGATGGACTGGAGACCTGTCCAGGATGTCCCCCAGCTCTTGCACAGTGACTGCTGGATATAGGCACCAGTGACCCCCAAGACCCAAAAAGAAAGAAGTGGGTAAATATAATATATAAATCTTTATTTCAAGACAAAATGTAGTCCATACCAAATAAAATAAAATAAAATAAGATTAAACAAATCATCAAGTAAAAAAGAGAAACACATTCATTACAAAGCATTACAGAGCTTGGGGTATATCTAGCATCGATATATGTTGCATTTGACAAAGCTCTTACTATTAAGTTGTTTGATACATCCAAGCAGCACATACATTTATACATGAAGTTCCTCAGCAAGGCATGAAAAGTTGGAATGTTGCTCATGACAAACATCTGACATGCAGATGTCCATCTTGGAAGTTTGAGGAGGATTCTAAATGCATCCTGATTGGCTAGTTGCAGTTTCTTCATTATAGCTTTACTGTAGTTACACCAGAAGTGAGCCGTATAAAAGAAGGTGCAATAAGTTCAAAAAAGGGACACGAACCTCATCTGTACAAATGCTAAATTTACGTGCCAACACATAAGCTTTCATGTACAACTTTACAACACTGTCGCTTCACATCATCATCATCTCAGAGATCACTCCTCAGAATATGACCTAGATATTTCACATAATTCACCACGTCCAAAACTTGATTTGCTAAATAAAAAGAAGGAAAATTCATCTTCTGATCCTCCTTAGTTGTAGCAATCATCACAACACTCTTCTTAGGATTAAACATGATGTCAAACTGGACACCATATCTAGCACAGACCCTGAGTAACTGCTGCAATCCAGCACTGTAGGGAGACAACAGGACCAGATTGTCTGCGTATATTAAATGATTTACAAGATGGTTACCCACCATACACGCAGTCTTACAATCATTTAGTTCAACAGACATCTCATTAAGGTACAAGTTAAAAAGGACAGGACACAAAATTCCACCTTGTCTGACTCCGTTAGTTATAGAAAAAGATTCAGAAACCTCCGAACCCCACTTAACTTGCATAGATTGATGAGAACACCAATAATCCTGATTAAATCCACAAGAACTCAATAGATGGATGCTGCCTGGCTTTTGTAAGATGGAGTGAATGACCGGCAGACGGTGTTGAGAGCAGCTGATCTCTGACAAATTATCCAGGGTCTATTTCCTCACCATAACGTTTCAGTTTTTGACAACCCAGTCTGCCATCCAATAATGAAGTCTTTGATCAGTGACGTAGTGCCAAGAACAGGCGGTGGATCAGAGCTCATCCAGCACTTATAGTCATGACAGCTGGTCAAAGACTGAACAAGCTAACAATGTTCTTCTACTGCACATCATGCAGCATGAGATCCTTGTCTCAGCTCGTTCTGCATCTGCTAAACCCTTTGCTTCTCCTACTTTCTTAGACTCTGCACCACAAGAAAATTGCAATCAAAAAGAAACACTTCATTTCTAAAAAAGAAAACTCTTCATCTGTTCTCATTTTGCACCAAAGACTCTGCAGGAAATGATTTCTAAACACATCCATAATGTATTTTTGTCATCATTGGCTTCATATTCTAAATAATAGGAACATTTAATGAGTGCAACAAAACAACTTTCCAAGCTGATTGAAGTGACATTTGTCCGCTAACAGAGCTCTTGTGTATCTAGGGTGCCAATTTAAAATGTGGAAAAAAATGTTGGATTATCTCTGAGACTTTAGGAAACAAATGCTGAGGAAAAGAGAAAAATGTCTTATTTTTACAAAGCAACATGATGATTTTGCTACATGTACTGTAGGTATAAAGAACTTAGACTAGAAGTGTGAGAGAGCTGTTTCACATCTAATTAACGTGTCATCAACATAATCACAACTTCTCTGACTTATTTGACTTGAGTGATATATAGAAATGCTGACAGTTCAGGACAAATTAGCTGAATTGGAAAAACACGGTGGATCAGTTGGTAGAGGTATTGCCTCCCAGTGAGACGGTTGCTGGTTCAAATCCCTGCCCAGGACGTTTCTGGGTGGAGTTTACATGTTCTCTCCATGCATGTGTGCATTTTCTCCAGGTACTCCAGTTTCCTCCCACAGACCAAAAACATGCATGTTAGACTGATTGGTAACTCTAAATTGTCTCTAGGTGTGAGTGAGAGAGTGAATGGTTGTTTGTCTCGTTTGTCTCTATGTGTCCCTGTGATGGACTGGAGACCTGTCCAGGGTGTCCCCCGCCTCTCACACCGTGACTGCTGGACACCAGTGGGCACCAGTGACCCACAAAGGAAGAAGTGGGTAAAGATCATGGATGGATGGATGGATGGATGGATGGATGGATGGATGGATGGATGGATGGATGGATGGATGGATGGATGGATGGATGGATGGATGGATGGAA